>NW_027555958.1:38782154-39009654 GCF_003287225.1 Phascolarctos cinereus
AGAGTGAGGAGTAAGATTCAGGTTTCTTGATTTTCATTCCACAGCTTTTCTCACTCTTCCATGCTGCCTTTTTGACTCTTACCAGTCAGTCAACAAACATTTATTGAGCACCTACTATGTGCCAGGCACTGTGCTAAGTGATTGACCAAAAAGTTGTGCTGTAAGCAGCTTGTAGGTGGTAGGAAGAACTTCTTAGGGTGATAGACTTTTATAAGGACTCAGGGCTCCAAAGCAATAGAGATAGTAGGATCACAGATCCAGAGGTTAAATGGACTTCAGATGTCAATGAGTCCAAATCACTTATTTTATAGATTAACTGAAATCCAGAGAAGTTTGTATAGCACCCCTCTGGGACTACCCTCTCCACCCTTACATTTGCAGATTTAAAACCAAGAGAGATTCAAGGTACTCTGTGGTCATCATTCCTAAAACACGTTAACTTATGAGCCCCTATCAGTGTGTTTACATTTAATAATCAGTCAGAGGACACAATTAGCTCAAAACAAAGATATTTACTAAAGTGACATTATAAGAACAATAGCTACACAATCTCCCCCACTCCCACCTCAGTAAGATTAAGGTTTCTTTTCCCACTAATACAGACAATGTTGGTAGGAAGGGTAAACACACATGTAGAGTATGCTAGTAGCAGGGTACATAAATAGGGAATGAGGCATGTGGTCAAGGTGACTCACACAGCACTGAAAAGCCCCAATACCTTCCTCTTCCAATGATGTCATCTCACTACTCTCCCTAACAGCAATATCTCCAATTTGAGTGGGTCATTCAGTTAGACCTTCCTGGGCCTGTTTCTTTCCTCATTTCAACTCCCAATGGCCAGGGCTAACTCTCTTTCAATTCACAAAGTTCCTCTAGTCTTGTGCTTTGACTAATAGGGCCTGCTCCCTTCTGGGTTTGATGAGTAATATAATGTAAGACACCTTACCAAAAGATGAGGAATTATTCCCTCTCAAAGACTGGGTTCTTCCTCCAAAGCTGCCTTTCTTTTCTTCTACCAGAGTTCACACTCCTCAGAGCTATTTCTTGTGTAGACTGATTCCCAGAGTTTTCCCAGTGCTCTAAAGGGCCACCAAGATGGTAGACAATCTAGTCAATGGCCACTTGACTGAAAACATTTTTATACCTCACAAACAGATAACAAAACATAAGCCTTTCTTCACTTATTTGTTTAAAACCTTAATATCTATTTCTTGCATTCTATAATTTCATCAGTTGGGCTGGAGATTGATTAACCAACACTGTATCTCCTTCCCCACCCCCTTCCATTAATGACTTACTCAAAGCCAGATGGTAAATATCAGAGACAGGCTTTGAACCCAATTCCTTTACATAGTATACGATCATAAGATCATTGATCTAGACCTAGAAAGGAACTCAGAGGCCACCTCTTTTTATAGAAAAGGAAACTTGAGACTTTACTGAAAGTCACAAAGTTTGTAAGTAAGTAGAAGACCTGGAATGTGATCTGAGTTCAGATTCTAAGTGATTCTAAGTTCATAACTCTTTCCCACTGTTCCATTAGAGTCCAGGTCATTATTTGCATTCCATCACTTTAATGCATGATAGAATGGCTTCATCTGCAGCCAAAGTCAGCCATTGGAATTCAATCCCAAGTTATTCTTTGTGGTGTCACATCCTGTATAATGACTTGTACATTTTAACCAGCCCAGTGATTAGAAATTGTTATAGTGGTGTATTTGCAACTTACTTAATCTGCCTGGAGAGTCTTTGGATTAAGATGGCAATCAGACTCCTTCCATCAATGTCTCCTCCCTGGGAATGGCTCCATACTCCTCCCTCCATCAATCTGTATTTGTCAGAGCATCTCCATATAGTGCATGCTTCTCACTGTCAATACTTCCCATCCAAAAGCCAATTTGTCCAAAGTGACAGCTGGAGATCTGCAGGAAGTGATATTTGGTGGATGCCAAATCACCACCACCACCTGGGCCTGCCAATTCTTGCTGGCAGTACCTGTATAAATGCTCTTTTTTTTTTTTTTGTAAATCAACTCTTCTTTCCCTTCCTTCCTACCCTTTCCTGGAGGTAGGAACCATAAGAAGCATTGGGTTCCCTGACAGGTATATGTTTTGATATGGATTTAAAGGATACTGAGAATAAGTGAAGAAACACAGTGGCCCAAAGCATTGTAAAAAGAAAGTTTTATTATGGGGGCATACACACAATGTGTCCTAGTGCCATGGAAACTAAGGCTCTGAATAACTACCAAGACACTCAGGAGAGTATAGCACTTACATTTATAGGGTCACTTCACAGGGCAACACCTAGCCTAACCAGGATATGGGTGCAAATGATTAATTCCTTGCTGCTAGTGACTAACTGAGGCCACCTGATATTTTTAAGTATTGAGTCATGGTGTAGCCCTTGGCATGGCATGGGGCATTGTGACCACACAGGGATGGAGTACAATATTGAATGTCAATAACTATTCCTCTATTAATGCTCATCCTAGTTTAAGGATCTGAGTAATATGATGGGAAAAAAAAACCCCATAAACATTGACTCTGAAGTCAGAGGACCTGGGTTCAAATCCTGTCTCTGATACTTACTATCTGTATGATCTTGGGCAAGATATTTCACCTCTTTGAGACTTAGTGTCCTCATCTGTAATGTGAAAGGTTGGACTAGATGGCTTTTGAGGTCCTTCCATCTCTAGATCTCTAGTCTTATTAAATGCCCCAGATTCCTAGGGCATGTAGAACAGCACACAGAGTCCCTTAGTCTTTCTGGACAAGGGGCCATTGATAGAGTTTCCTGAGAGTGAGTAAACCTGACCCAAAAAGGGTCCCTTAAATACCAAGGACTTTGTCAGGAAAAGTGGGCAGCTGGTTATGAATAGTTCTAGTTTTAGGGAGCATGGTATAGAAGAAGGCACACTGAATTTGGAATCAAAGAGACTGGGTTCCACTTCTATCTCTGTGATTTGCTTTGTGGGACCTTTTGTAAGTTACTGATCTCCTTGGGCCTCAGTGCCCTCCTTGGTAAAATGAAGTGGCTGGACTCTATGGTTTTGAAGGTTCCTTCCACCCCTAATGACTATGGTTCTGTCATTATTCTATGAAAAGGCAGAAGATCTCAAGAAGCGACTGCAAAACTACTGACAGAGTATCTCCTGGGTAATCTGACAGCTCAGGAGAGCTGGATTTTGTTGATCTTACTTCAGATCCTGACCTGTTCACTGATCTTCCAGGACCTAACTTGGACCCTTGGACTAAAGTCAAGTTATTGTCTTTCTGGGTCTCTGATTCTTACTGTTCAAATTAAGAGCCTTTGTCTAGGTAACAATACATTTCTTGAACACTTTAAGGTTTACAAAATAATTTCCTCATAGAGAGTTTAGATCCTTTGTTTAAATTGTCAGGATTTTATTCTGTGTTGACTGGAGGTTCCTAAGCAATTTTTTTTTATCAATAGTTATATTTGGCAAATTTTCCCCAAAGCAGAAAAAGACCAAGTCATTTACATCTTATCTTTTTCTCAGACTAAAGGAAATATAATCTTTGTAAAGCAGATTGGCTATCTGCTGGGGATAGAGTTTTGTGGAAATGGTTATGTGGCCCTTTCTCCACTGTTTCTTTTCCATTCATACTTACAAAGACCCTTCTGTAAGAGTATAGATGAGGTACATGACTAGAGAGTAAGTCCTACCTCGTAGGAGGAAAAAAAAAGCAGTACCTGAAGAACACTGGTGACACATACTTTACAAGGTGGGGGCCAACAAAAGGGAGTAGTTTGCTTTCCTCATCCCCCTACACAAGTAACTTTCACACAGGTAATGGGTATATATAAGGAATGAAGTAATGAAACAAATGTATGAAAGAATGGAATGGTCTATTGGAAAGAAATGTAGTCTATTCAATTCAGAGCACAGCAATGCAGTTTAATGCTGGTTTTAGAGAGAGGGAGGTGCACCAAAAATTAATCATAAATTTGAAAATCCAGCCTCCCCCTCCATGCCAAGATATTTCAGGAACTTTCCCCTGCCTAGTCACTTGGTGGAGGCATTCCCTACGGCAGAGAGGCATCCCACTATCTTAGGAAACATAGTGGTACCAGCTTCTACAGTTATTTACTTAAGGTATATAATATACAACAACCCTGATAGGCAGAGAATGCAAATCTCATTATCTCCATTTTAAAGCTAAAGCAACTGAGACCCAGGGAAGGTATGATTTTCTTCAGGTTATGCAACTGGTAAGAAGTATATCTGGGGCTTCAACAAATGTCCTCTCACTCCCAAACTGGTGTTTTTCCCACTATACATTATATACATACATACAGATAGATATAATATTATATATTATACATATGCTATATATACACATATATACATATATACATACATATACATACATACACATACACAGATACACATACATATACACATACATATACATATACATATACATATACATATACATATACATATACATATACATATACATATACATATACATATACATATACATATACATATACATATACATACACATATGCATATACATACACATGTACATATACATATACATATACACGTACACATACACGTACACGTACACGGACACATACACACACACACACACACATATACACACACACATACACATACACATACACATACACATACACATACACATACACATACACATACACATACACATACACATACACATATACATATACATATACATATACATATACATATACATATACATATACATATACATATACATATACATATACATATACATATACATATACATATACATATACATATACATATACATGGTGTGTCTGATTCTGAAACAAAAGGCCCCCTATCCTGCTGGGTCAGTTGCGAAAATGCTCTTGTGTAAGCAAGACTGCACAGTTATATCATCTGCAAAGACAGTGAACTATGTGGAAGCAATGATGGCAAAGGAAAAAAGGGAAGCCAACTCACTCTGGAATCTGGCTGTGCTAATCTTTCACAGCTCCCATTGGCCTCACCACACAAGAATCATCATGCAAATAGTCAATTTATTCACCCCAGAACTTCCAGGAACTTGTGTGGCAGGGAAAGGATTTAAGGGGAGGATATCAAGGGAAGGGCAGCCATCATCAAGCGGACACCCTGAAAAAGTGGAAATGGGAAAGACTATGAGCTGTGAGGATATAATCCCATCTGCAGTTCTACAACCCGCAGCCTACTCTAAAAGTGCCTTCTGAGCACTTGACATCCTGTCCACTGGTGCTTGCCTTATACACATGCCTACCTAGGAACAACACTGATGTTCCTTAATTGGGTAGCTACCTGGTATTTGTATGTGAACTATAGGGCTTGGAAATGGTCATTCCCAAATGTGACTCAACAAAACTCAAGAACTGTCTCATATACCAGGCACAGAAAAGGTTAATTTATCAAGCATTTATTAAGCACCTAATATGTGCCTGGCCTAGTGGATAGATTCTTGAACTTGGAGTCAGGAAGACCTCAGTTCAAATCCTGTCTTAGCTATATGAGCCTGGGTAAGTCACCTAATTTTTCTGTGCCTCAGTTTCCTCAAGTGTAAAAAGGAGGTAATAATAGCATCTACATCTCAATGATATTGTAAAGATTAAATAAGTTATATAAAGTATTTTACCTTAAAGCTCTATAACAATGCTAGCTGTTATCATCATTATTTGCTATTATGTTGCAGCTACATTTATCTGTTAACTATGCATGACAAAAATTAAATAGTCTGTGTCCTCAAGGGCCTTATGTTAAAGAAAATGGTATGTACACACATATGTAAATAAAAATATACACAAAAAGAATTGGGGTGAAGAATTAGCTATCATCTGGGTCCATTGGGAAAGGCCTTGAAGGTAGATAGCACTTGAACTGTGTTTTGAAGAAAATCAGGGATTCTAAAAGGCAGTAGTGAGGAGAGAGGGCCTTAACCAAGGGAAATAGCTTGAGCAAAGGCATGACAATGAGAGATAAAGTGATGTGTGCAGGAATAGCAGTTGAACTGAAACAAAGAATGCATTAAAAGGAGTGCTATGTGCTAAGTCTGGAAAGGTAACAGAGTCTGATTAAGAAATAATTTGAATGCCAGAGATTCCATATTTTAGGTAAGAGGGAGCCACTGAGTGGCAGTCAAGGTATTTCTACTATGTTGATATAAATAAAAAAAAATAAAACATTGTATCTGAGTTGTTGGGGTTGGGAGGAAGGGAGTTCAGAATAAGGAGTCAAGGATAACATCAATTGTGCAAATCTAGGTGATCAGAAGGATTGTGGTGCCCTAACTGAGAAAAGGAAGTTCAGAAGAAAGAAGATGGGTTTAGGAAAAAGATAATGAGTTCTATTTTGGATATGTTGAACTTGAGGTGCCTAAAGCATATCCTATTGGAGATATTTATTAGGTAAAAAAAAAAGCCTAGATTCCACATTCTGTGCTAGGCACTAGGATTACGTAGATAGCAACCAGAACTTGTTTTCCAAGAATTTATAATATAATAGTATATGGATATTTAATTCAATCAAATAAGCACTAATTAAGTACCTCCTATGAATGAGGCGCTATTCTAGGATCTAGGGATACAAAGATGAAACACAAAATATATTTCCTGTCTTCAATGACTTTACATTTTACTAGGTGTTATTGATCTAGAAACAAGCATCTAGGGACAAATGTTTGAGAAGTGGTTTTGAGGTTAGATTAGTCCAAGGGAAAGGAAAGAGAAAATGTGAACATGTTAAGTTGAGGTTGCTCTGGACTCCAACCTTGTGGAGGTGTCATTGGCTGTGGAGATAGGAATTTTGGGTTCAATCCCTCCATCTGACACTTATTTGCAATATGATTTTTGGAAACCTTTCATTTCCCTGGTCCCGTTTCTACATCTTCAAAATAAGGGGGTTAGATTAATGAGCTATGATAGTCCTTCTAGCCTTACATCTATGATCCAGGATGCAAGATTTCATATCTCTGAGTCTGAAAGTCAACGTGGAAGACATGGTTTTGAAACAACTGAGCCGTGCACTGAATCTCTCCCAATTGCCTGCCTGTTTGTATCTCACTGATTACCTGCCCTGCCCTTAGAGGTCTAACATCTTGCATCCTAGATCATAGATGTAAGCTAGAAGGACCATCATAGCTCATTAGCATCAGGGAAATCTAGCAGCAAGGTGTCCAGAGGACTCAAACATTCCACTCCATTCAATAACCATTTGTTGAGCACCTATTATGTGCATGGTACTGTTCTAGGTTCTCAACAGGCAAAGATGAAAAGTAATCCAGTCTAAAGGACATCAACAGTCAATTTTCAAAACAAAACAATGAATCTATTAAGAGCCATAAGAATGAATGCCTCCAATCACTAATAATTAGAGAAATACAAAGGGAAACAACACTGAGGTTCATCCTCATAACCATCAGATTGATGAAGATGAAACAAGCTAATGATATCTATTGTGGTTATACTGTAGAAAGACAGGAATGTCATTTGTATTGCTGTTGAAGCTTTGAATTGGACCAACTGTTTCTAGAAAACAATTTAGAATTATGGGGGTTTTTTTAATCACTAAACTTTATACCTTTTGACAGCAATATAAGGCATATATCCCTAGGAGTTCAAAGACAGAGAGAAAGGTCACATGTATACAAAATATTAATGACAGTAATTTTTGCAGTAGCCCAAAAAACTGGAAGGCAAGTGTGTGCCCATTGATTACAGGAGGGATGAACAAATTATGGCATATTCATGTAATACAGTATTATTGTGCTATGAGAAATCATGACTACAAAGAATTAAAAGAAGTTTGAGAAAATTTGGCAGAATTTAATGCACAGTAGAGTAAATAGAACCAGGAGGAGAATTTATATGGTGTAAAGAAAAACAACACTGACAGTGACCAATCATGACTTCAGAGGATTCACGGTAATGCATGTCTCCTGTCTCTCAACACGGAGAAGGTGGAGTATAGATCATATTTTCAGAGAGGGCCAATGTATCAAATTTGTTGTCTAGACTGCACTGCGTTTGCTACAAAGGAAGTTAATATTGTGGGGGGGAACAAATTATTGAGAAATGAAGTTTTTTTTTTTAAAAGACTATTAATAAAACATTATTATTTTTTAAAATTGTATACCCCTTGCTCTCCCAGAGCTTATCATGGGGCTAGAAAGGAATAGGACACCATCTTCTCAGATAAGCCACATTTCACAATCAGCAAAATAAATTTAAATTGTAAATTCAGTAACAATCTTTGAAAACATAAGTTTTAGGCAATTCAAAAATAAAGTGAATCATTTATAAAGATAATTTACAGATGAATAACAAACAATAATTTCATGAAAGATGATCAATCTGTTATACATTTGCCAGTCCTCTACTCTGGGCAAAATGTTCTTTTGATGACAAAATAAATTAGCAGATACACAGCTAGAATCAACCACTTCCAGACAATACAAAAAGAATTGGATTTTTCTTCTTTTAAACATACTTGAAAAGAACAACAGAAAAGGAAGAATCAGTAGAAGTGTCTCTCAGGCCAATTATGCCTACACAGTTGAGCAACAGAATAATCTTAAAGATGATTTAGATGTTAAATGTAAAAAACAATAACATTAATATAGGTTCAATAATATTTAATACACAATAAATGACTTTAGATTGTATCTTTAAAGAGTTTATGGTTCAGTAAGTACAATCCAAACCAGAAAGTGAGGATAGCAGAGAATAGATCTAGACAAAATGCCAGAGGGAAATGTGTGGAGGGAGAAAACACTTTTTGCTAGGAAGTCCAAAGAGGCTTCCCAGAGGTATTGGCACCTGTGCTGAGCTTTGAAGGAAGGAGTCAATCAGAGATAAGGAAGGAGTGAATCCTAAGCATGTCTGCATGTAAGTAATGTCAAAGGGGGCAAGTCAAGGTTATGGCCTGTAATCCAATTTTATCACCCCTTCTGTGGCACTCACAGACTTGCAGATTAAGTACCCAGAAGTAGAGCTCTAGAAATAACCTGTGGGGCTGGACTTCTAACACAGATGGGGGCTCACAAGCCCCCATCTCTGTGCTTCATGTAAACGGTCATGCCAGGAAACACATTTAGCTCTTAGCAAAAGCATTTACTAAGTTAGTGTAGCAAGAACAGAAGTTACAACTATTCTCTCATAAACAGGGAGCCCACTCTTCTGCAAACATAGGTAGCTTATAATGTCCACGGGAAGAATGGAATCAAACTTAGAGCGCACGGTGAGACATACACAGTGAAGGTAACTCACAGTCTGTAGAACCATAGGGCCTGGAAGTCTCTCTCTCTCTGCTTAGAGTCCTAATGCTGTATTCTTAGGGTCACTCCTCTTCAGTTTGACTCTGTTACCAGCAGTCATGCTCCTCAAAGTGGCTTCCTAAATTGGATAGCTATCTTTTTGTATCCCTGTCTGTCCGTAATGTGGGTCTCTTCCCTGTACTGAGTACAGTGTTTCTTATTGGTTCAGTAGGTCCCCATCGAAGCTACATAGTCAATGCTGAGGGGAAGAGATGGAAATTCCTCCTCTCCTTCTGAAGGGATATCTTTGCCCAGGAAGTCCCCTCTCCCCGACTGTAACATCTCCAACTCTTAAATCCTATCCAACTGCAGCATGTTGTGTTTTCTGTATTTTATCTCTTTCTGGGCAAGTTGCCGGTAGGTGCCATGACCAATGAGAAAGAAGAAGAGAACAACTGCTTCCTCTACTGACCCCACACACCAAGCTTCTTATTCCACAACTTCTGTGTCTTCACAGCCTTGAGCTCATCAAGGCCTAGTTATTTAAAGCCCCCAGAGGCGTGCCTAACTTATTTTCTCATACAATTACTTTGTTCCCATTTTGACTCAATCAGAGAAGGGATTATACCTCATAAAGGGATTAGGGCATAGACAGAGCTTGATTTAACATTAAAACCTCATCCTGTTCTATGATTATGTCAATTGAGTTTTTGGGGAGGGTAAAAATTACATCTTCTTCTTTTACCACAGAAAGAAGAGCTCAGGAGAATTATGTGAACTCTATATGAGGAGGCTGAAGTAGAGATTCCTCTTAAAACCATTTGGGGAAGGGCCATTGTATTGACCTGTGTCTTTGGCCAGGAACAGAGAAGAAAGGTGGTGGAATACCTGAACTATAATTAGGCTAGGGTGACGGGGGCTTTGCCTTGGGTGCCTAGCTTCTGGTGGTTCTACTTCCTTTGGAAGTTCTCTTGGGTCTTATGGTCCTCAGGTAACAGAATTCTAGCTACAGCTCAGGAGACTGCAAATCAGAGTTCAAGTTCCAGCTCTCCTATTGATTAGCTGGGTGACCATAGATAGATCATTCCCCCTCTCCAAATCGGAGTTACTTTACATATAAAATAGGCTTCTGTACATTTGTATTTCTTCCTAAACAGGCTTATTGGGAGAACAAGATGAGTTCATGTGCAGGGAAAACATCTGATAGCTGTAAGGGGCCAGGGGCTCAGGATATAATCAGGCTTCCCCTTTGAGCTGATTCTACCTTCCTCACCTAGAGAAGGGATTTTTGAGAGTGTTAGGAGGATTGCTTCCAATTGACATTTTAGCAGCAGCAGTAGCTAAGAATCCACTTCATCCTAAGATTTTCATCAGGAAAGATAGAGCTTAAGCCCTTTCAGGTCAGTCATGTACCCTTCTTAGTGCCTACCCAGCCTTCACAATACTGCTGTGCCATGAATCCACAGCTCCTCATGACAGGTAAAATTATAATTACCATCATCATATCAAGAGGCTGAAAAGCATACGTTTAAGGCATGATTTGGCAAACCTCTTTATGTCTAGTATAGGTCTCTCTCTCTCTCTCTCTCTCTCTCTCTCTCTCTCTCTCTTTCTCTCTCTCTCTCTCCCTCCCCTCTCCTATTTCTCTTTATTTCACTCTCTCCTTTCTTCTCTCTTCCTTTCTTCCTTCCTCTCATTTCTTCCCACTTCTCCTTAGCTCCCCTCTTTACCTTATTCTTTCTCTTTTTCTCTGTTTCCTTTCTTTTTTCCCCTACTCTCCTCCCTCTACTCACTATCTTGTGTCCCCATCTCAGAATATAGCCTGATGCTTTGCACATGGTACATGCTTAGTAAATGCTTGATGAATGGTTATCTTTATAACTGTTGCACTCCGTCTGTTTCTCCTGCTGTCTCTCATGTATGCTCTCTCTTTTACATGTCCTGCATCACTTGCCTATTTTCTGCCTCCCTCTTTGTTTCTGTTTTTATGTTACTCTTTTGCCTCTGTTTTTCTGTTTCTCTCTGTATGTCTCAATTGCTTGCTAGCTCTCTTTCTCACACTCCCTCTCTCATTGTCTCTTTCTCACTCAAGGGCACTCTGTTTCTTTCCTGTGCACCCTATGTCTTATGAACTCTCTGTTTCTGTGTCTTTCTCTTTACCTCTCTATTCTCTTGGTGTGTCTCAACATCTCTTAATACCTCTCTTGCTTTCTCCTCTGTCCCTCATTGTTTCTTTTTTCTCCCATATTCACCTTCTCTCTCTCATATTCTCTTTGTCATGCCTTCTCTGTTTTTGCTTCTCTTTTGCTCTTAGAATTCAATTTCCTTGACAGAAAAAGTATGGTAATCAAGTGTAAGGCACCGAGCCTCTGATTCTGGGACTTCAAAATTAAATGGGTATCGTAGGGTAATAAAATACAGTCCTTGGTGTATACATAGAACAATGAAACTTGAACCCTCCCCCCTGCCGCTAAGACAGTCATTTAAAGTTGTTTTGTTCAACATGGTGACTGCAATCAGCAAAGGACAGGGGATCTGTCTTACTATGTTGCATTTGGAGGAAAGGGCCAAGACCTGAACATGGTGTTTGGACCTCTTCACTGTTTCATGTCCTCTCTCTTCCTTCCCACTACTTACAATTGATTCCTGGGCAGTGGAGGGAGCTCTATATTTGTATTCTAATCCTAACTCCCCCATGGATTTTCTGTATAATTCTAACAAGTCATTTTATTTCATTTTAAAACTATTTCATAGGGACAAAAGTTCAGGAGAGGGTAGGTCCTCTGTTCTCTGCCATGAACAGACAACATCTGGTGTATTGTGTCCAATTATGGGCAGCACATTTTGGTAGGCAGTGGATAAGGTGGAAAATATCCAGAAGAGGACAACCAGAATGACCAAGAGCCTTGAGAACAAGTTGAAGGAACAGAGGAACTGATAAGCAGCGAAGTACAGCAGAAAGGATGCTAGAGTTTTAGTCATAGGACCTGGGTTCAAATCCTGATCCTTACTAGTTCTGTGACCTTGAACACATTTTTTAACCTCCCTGAGTTTCAATGTCCTCATGTATAAAATGAGGTATTGGGCTAGAGGGCCTTCGAGGTGCTTCCATGTCCAAAGTTATGATTCCATATTATAATAACACTAGTTATTTGGATATTTCAATGTATAAGTTCTCATCGATATGTTTAAAAATGGATTATCTCACCTTAGAATCATATGATATGTGTGTATGTTCTGTGACTCCCACAGCCCCTTCCATTAGATTAAAATACATCATACCATCTAAACAGCTGATTGATATTGTGATGTGGTGACAAACCACAAGAGAGGAGGACTAGAGAGGGCAAAGTGATAAGTCTACAGTCCTCAAGGTTGCTATCTACATAGGAAAAAAATCAGCCCCTAATATGTTGATTAATGTCGCTGTATTGATCTAAATGGAAGTCACCCCAAGAAAAAATGTTTTTAAAAGGAAAAGTGTGCATAACTACTGCAAAGTAAAAAATTACAGAGTATAAGATATTCTCAAGTTTTACCGAAACCATGTGTGATTGACAAGCGAGACCTCTATCTCCAACAATGTTCTTGTTGATCAGTCATTTCAGTCATGTCCATTCTTCGTGACCCCATTTGGGGTTTTCTTGGCAAAAATACTGAAGTAGTTTTCCATTTCCTTCTCCAGCTCATTTGACAGAGGAGGACACTGAGGCAAAGAGGGATAACTGACCTGCCCAGGATCACACAGCTAGTAAGTTATCTAAAGCTGATTTGAACTCAGGTCTTCCTGACTCCAGGCCCAGCAGTCTAGCCACTGTGCCACCTAGCTGCCTGATAAAGTGATACCATCTGGGCTGTACCATACTGTATCCCAAGAACCAGGAGATGCCAAAGAAAGCTTTTTCTGGGGTTTGGTAGGAGGCAAGAGCTGGCTGAGAAGGCCTTCAATGTGACAGGACTTTATTGCTACAGACCACTTTAGAAATCACTGTAGCGTGTAGCCACAGTAGCACAAATGCCACAAAACCCTAAGGAGCTCATGTTTAATTAAATCTCAGTGTTGTACCATGGTGCCTCTGGACTGACAAGCATAAACCTTTGCTTGAAGATGCCTAGGGTGTTCTCTTTTAAAAAAAAGGAAAGATAGCGTTTGGTTTTATCTTACCTACATTTTCTATTATATCCTTCCCTTTACCCCTCCCAGAGAGTCAACTCTTATCACACAGAAGAGAAAAAAAAGGTAGGAAAAAAGCTCAATTCATCAAAACTAACACAGAAAAAAAATTAACATCATATTCAGTATTCCTTACTTCCTGTTAATCACTTCTGCAGACAATGGTGGGGAGATGCTTAATTTTTTAGCATTTTGTTTTGATTATTTTGTTGTCATTTCTTTTCCATTTGTGCTATGGTAGGTATTGTGTATATTGCTTTTCTGGCTCTACTTCCTTCACTTTGCATCAGTTCATACAAATCTACTTATATTTCTCTGTATTCATCATGTTTACTGTTTCCCAGTGCATAGTTATACTCTATTACGTTCATGTACCGTAACTTGCTTACCTTGTACCAATTACTGTGCTTCTTTGCAAATATAGAGCTGTTATAACATTTTTGGAGTATATTAAAACTTTCCTTTTTTATCACTGACCTTTCTTTTGATGATCAGGTTATGGCTAATTATAAGCTCTTTGGGTCAAAGAGAATGGATATTTTAGTCATTTTTTTCCACATAATTCCAAACTGTTTTCCAGAATGGTTGGACCAGTTGCCAGCTCCACCAATATTATGTAAATGTGCCTGCCTTGCTACGATCCCTCTATCATATTGAGGTTGGGGGTACCCTCAAAAAAGGAAGTTTGGAAGAGGGGTGGGTTTAGAAAACAAAGATAAAGTAATGAGATCTTAGATGCAGATTATAACTCATTCTTGTCTGCTTATCCTCTTTGACTCAGTGATTCCCACTGAAAACAAAATGATGGTGATGGTAGTGAAATCATAATAGTCACGGTTCTGGAGCACAGTCATCCGCCGAGCATCCTCTGTTAAAGCCACAAGACGTGTTGGGGGAGGGGCAGAGAATGAGTGTTCTGGGGAGAGGGAAAAAAGGAGTTAGGTGAGTAGGTTAAGATTAGGTGCCTCAACTTCCCTGAGGGGGCCGGACCAGCGATGAAGAGATGCATAGCCAAGGGGGGCTACCAGGAGGAGTGAGCAGAGCAGGGGACTATTATCCAACAGTGGATAAGGAGTCTGACCTGGTTGCTGGAGACAGGTCTCCAGGAGGGTTAGATATGATCCAGCTCCCCAACCTCTATTGGTTGCCCCTTATTCTCAAGCCTGCTGATTATACACAGCCTGCATTTTGGAGAAACCATTGGTCCATATTATAAAATCTAAAGTCTTGTGTTTGGCATTCAAAACCATTCACAACCTACCTTTCTAGCCTCAGTATACCATATTCTCTTTCTCTTAACGTGCATCCCACTCAAATGGGTCTACTTGCTGTTGCTTACGTCACCACATGTCTCGTCTTTATGCCTTTGCATTGGTCATCCCCTATCCCTGGAACACGTTCCTTCCTTACCTCTTCCCCTTAGAATCCCTTGTTCCCTTCAAGACTCAGCTCAAGCACCATCTTCTGCATAAAAACTTTCCCAGTCTCTCCAGAGGCTAGTAGTACCTCCCAAAGTACCTTGTATTTCTTTTGTTTAGACAGTACAGCTTTAATCATTTAAAACTACTAAAACTTAAAACTATACTAAGACTTCTGGGACACCCTATGTTGTCTCTATTTACTTATGAAGCTCCCCTGGGAGAATGTAAGAGCCTTAAGGTCAGAGACTATACCATTTTTGTCTTCAATCCCTAACACTTAGCACAGCGTCTCTGCTAATTAAGTGCTTAATAAATGCTTATTGATTAATTGACTTGATCACAGAGGTAAAAAATAACAGTGGTAAGACTTGAACCCAGGTCCCCTGACTCTAAAATCTAGTAGTTCTTTCTACTACACCAGTCTGCCTATCAACTCTTCCGCCATGAAGTCACCTTTTTTTTCTTACCAGCCTTCCAAATCTTGTTCTGAACTCTTTTCTGGGCTCGGTTTATTGCACTGATGTGTGTATATACACATACGTCTATGTATGTATACACACATATATGCATGTATATGTATGCGTAGCTGTGTGTACATATGTATATATGTATGTTTTATGTATATGTGTGTATATGTTTGTATGTATAATTCAGCTGGTGTTTGCTGATCACTTCTTCTGTACAGAGTACTCCTTTGGTGGGTAGAGATGTAAGAGGAAAAGGAAAACTATGGACAGCCTCACTCCTAGGCACTTTAAACAGTTGTGAATTCAGAGACTAAGAGAAAGCATTCCCTCACCTGGAAAAATATACCCTGTTCATCCTTGTAATTGTTTGCTTCAACGGAAAACACGCTTTAATTTCACAAGGAGAGAGCAGATGAAGATGACTTTGCCCTTGGGAGATGGAACATGGTGAATGAAATTCACTCATATCAGTCTCTCAGGTGCCTTTTTTAAGAGCAGGTTTTGATAAGGAGAGAAGAGAAATGGGAGTCAGGGAGGAAGGCACCATTCCTGAGGAGGATAGAGTAATTTGAGGGTAGTAACCCCCAGTAAGTTCTTTTAAGAACAAATATGGAGGGGGTGGGAACCTCAGAATCATCCTCTTGGAAAAAGCCTGGTTTGCTTTGTCTGGTGCCACTCCTTATCACTGGACACCATTCCTAGCAATCTGATTGGCTTGGGATCTCAGGACAGTTCCAAGGATCCTGCTCACAGATAGACTCAAAATAACCAGATCCTTGTCCAAACTTCCCTGTTTTCCTGGGAAGAAAAAACACAGAGTATTTATCTTGTAATAATTCCTAGTCAATTGACCCACCAGGAGACACAGTTAGGGCAAGTGATTTCAGACGCTGAAAAAAAAAGAAATTCCCAAGTTCCCAGTGCACCTTTCTAAACAATACAGCTGTAAACAGCAGTTTCTACTCTATAGAAACCAATCTCAGATTGGAAAAGCAGCCATAGGCAGATCACCAGTGTCAGAGAAATCTCTGATGCTGATGCTTGTCAGTTCCAATTAGCAATTTCCAACCAGCCCAGCTGCTGCTGAGACTCCTGTCTGACCTGCTCCTCTTCCTTGGACTTGAATCATGCCTGAACCCTCAGGCTTTGGCTAGTCTCTCTGTGTTGCCAGCAAACTCTACTGGCTTTGATAACATGGCAGGAATGACTTTCTTAGGGAGCACATAGGTCTAATTACTTTCTGTAGGGTAGCCACATGGCAGAGAAGCTAAGCATTCTCCAAGAGTCCACTCTGAAGAATGACAAGTGGGAAGCTCCAGGCAGAAAAGAAAGGGATACTAAAAGGGAAGATTGACACCATCAAAAAGAAACTTACCTGACCTAATGCTACTTCTGACCCACAGGAGGTTTCCCCCTTTTCAAGAGCAAATTTTGGATTGAGGAGGGCTCATAATTTAGTTTAGGCTACTCAGATGATACAGGCATAGTGGTGTAGTGGATAGAGTACTAGTCTTGGAAACAGGAAGGCTCATCTTCCTGACTTCAAATCTGGCCTCAGACTCTTACCAGCTGTGTGATTTAACCCTGTTTGCTTCAGTTTCCTCATCTGTCAAACAAGCTGGAGAAGGAAATGGCAAACTACTCCCAGTATATTTGCCAAAAAAACCCCCAAATTGGGTCACAAAGACTCAAACACAACTGAAACAATTAAACAACCATAGAAGAATGACATAGGGATAATGGAAAGTTAAATGACCATTGGAAACAATGGAGAGTTCCAAAAATGGAGCTCCAGAAACATGAAGGAAGAGATCACTTTCAGCTAAGGGGTACTTCATGGAAGAAGAAAGAGTAAGATGGTAAAAGGTGAGCCTTCTGAACATGAAGGATTGCCTGTGAGAAGCACAGAGGTGGGATAAATCAGAGTGAGATCAGCTACAGTTTTGGCTAGACAATAGCAGTCTGACATTAGCGCAACAGGGCAACTAGGGTTTTGTCCTACAGTCCTAATATCTAAGTGGGGTTAGGGTCATGCTTCTTCTGTCCTTCTCTGTTGTCCTTAGAGGAAGGGAGGGAAGTAGGTCCCTGGCAAGTCAGTCCTGGAATAAGGAGCTTTTACAAGTACGGAGTCTGCTGGAGAGCTGCTTCTCTTTCAGACCAGGTACAGCACCTGTGTAGAATAATAGAGTAGTCCCCAGATGGAGCTGAAAAGCGGGTCCTCCAGACCAGAGGACAGGCTGTTTTCAAGCAGAATATGAGCCGCTCTGGAACATTTTCAGCCCAAGGGGACTGATGGCACAAATGTTGGACAGCTCCAGGGCTAGCAATGTCCTGGGGTGCCCATCATCCTATTCCCCCAGATGAATTTGCTTTGGTTCCTAGAATCCTAGTTATGGCTCTGAATGAAAGGTAGTAGTGTGAAAGAGGGCTGGAAAGGTAGATTATAACTGAGGATGGTGGGGGTGGTGGGAAGGGTTGGCTTTAATGGGCTATGGGAACTTCTGAAGTATTTTTGGTCATTTTCTAAAAAATCCATCTTAAACTTAGTTCTCAGGCCAGGCTTCCCAACACTTAGAGTCGGCACATTTGCAAACTGAAACAGCACTATGTTTCACCTTTAAATTCCTTTAAACTTAAAAGCCCGAGCCAGCCATTTCCCTTGAATCATTTGGACAGATGCACTAATAATGATGATTTAAAGTGAGACTTTGATGTCAGTGCCACATTCACACTTCAAAAATATGTATTCAGGGCTGCACAAAAAGGGGGTAATTACCATTTTAGAAAAATATGTTAATTTGATGCAGTACATTTTGGTGCTGACAGCTCTCAGCTCTTGCACCAAATGGTTGTAAAATGGATATTACGGGAAAAATGTACTTTTTTTTGGTCCCTGTTTGGGAAAAAAAAGGAGCCAAGCAAAAAGCAAAGAGCTGAAATGGAAAAGGGGAACAGGGACCCGCTGTTCAGGGAAGTTGGGCCAGGAATGGTGACAGTTTTTCTTATCTCACAGCCCAAGAGTAGGAAGCTATTGGTAACATTGCTGGCAATGGGAGAGATACGGTGCCTCAGATGTTGGGAGCATTAAAAGTACAAATTGAATTGAGAGATAGGCAAATGTCTGATTAGGTTGGTTCTGCACTTGGTGAATAGACCCATTTGATGTTGGAGGGTCCCACCCACATGTCAGTCCACTTTCCCTGACTAACATAGAGCCTTCCTCAGTTTGGAACCATAGCTATAACACTGTCATCTTGAAACCAGACAGTTTGGGTCTTCTCTCGGCCTCAGTTTCCTCATTTGTAAAATGACTGGAGAACCTCTAAGGTCCCTTCCAGCTCTAGATTTATGATCCCATAAGTTGTTTGGCCTCTCTGCATCTCAGTATCCTCAACTCTAAAATAAGGGGGGTTGACTAGATGACCTCTTCTAACCCTAGATCAATGTTCCTATGGCCTTAGAGGAGGAGAAACCAGGCAGGTGCACTTTAGTGAGCTCCCTCCCTTCCCTATGAACCATCAGGCCCTTTGACATATCCTTGAGAACTGTCCTGATACATAGAATGATGATGAATCCAGGAGTCCTGAACTTACTGAGCCCAAGAGGAGTAGAGAGAGTTTAATGAACGTTTGCCAAGTTTAAGAAACAGGCTCTCCCAGGACCATTGTGGACCAGGACCACTTCTTCCTCAAGGATTTGGAGACACTGCTGCTTGCTTTCCTTTTACCTGACCTTGATTATTTCCTATTGGAGGTGTCAGAGGCTTCCTTGGACTGGGAAAGCTGGACTGAGAGTGTGCTCTAATGTCCTTCCCTTGCCATCCTTGCTCCTTCTCTGTAGTCTTAGCTTTAGCTGCCTCCAGTTCATCTATAGAGCCTTCCTTAAATGCAGAGATCAAAGAACCTGTTATTTCAGCAGTACATAGCTTGATTAATTATTCTCCAAGGCTCCCTGTCATCCCCAACAATGGACCACTTCCAAGTTCAGGGAACATAGGAAGAATTCTGGTCTCAGATCCCTCCATGGATTATATTTTCTACACACTGGGGTGAACAGATGATTGATGTTCCAAAAAAAATACTAATTCAATGGAAGAATAGCCAAAGGAACTGGGGCTGCTTAGCCTGGAGAAGATGTAAGGAGCCCATGTTTGGTGTATGTGAATATATAAAGAGGTATCATCTAAAGAAAGTTTTCCTTTTCATTTTATATGAGCAACCCTAGAAGACATCCTGCTATATGAGAAAGAGTTTTCTAACATTCAGAGCTGTCCACCAAAGGATTGCCTTGTAAAAAGTGAGCTCCCGGTCACTAGAGGTATTTAAGAAGTCTAGATCACCACTTGACACAGATGTCATAACAGAGATTTTTGTACGGGAAGTAGTTTGAAACTGGGCTGAATTCAATTCTATTTCACAAATACTTATCAGAGGTTCACTACATGCAACACACTGTGGTAGGTATTGGAAAAATGCAGATAAAAAAAAGAAAAAGAAAAAGAAAAAGAAGAAAGAAATGTGTCCTGCCCTCAAAGAGCCTACCTTCTACTGGGGTGGAAGAAAGTGTGACATGCAGAAGCTAGTAAATACAAATTACTTTGAGTGGGAGAGGGCACATGAAAAATGGGACAAATTCAGGGATGGCTTCATGCAGATAGTGACACTTAGGATGATCCTCAAAGAAGTTAAGGATTCTGAAAGTTGAACATGAGGTCAGAGTGCTTTGTAGGTGTGGAAGACAGCTTAAGAGAATTCAAGGAGATAGAATATCCAATTTAGGGAACAGCTAATAGTCTAATTTGATTGGAATATAGATTGGATGAAGAAGAATGCTGGAAATGTAGATTAGAGCCTGGTGGTAGAGGGTCTTAAACTCCAGATTGCATATCTTTTTTTTTTTTGGCATGGCAATGGGGTTAAGTGACTTGCCCAGGGTCACACAGCTAGTATTTGTCAAGTATCTGAGGCCAGATTTGAATTCAGGTCCTCCTGACTCCAGGGCTGGTGCTTTATCCACTGTACTACCTAGCTGCCCTCTGTATAGTATATCTTAAAGGCAATTGGGAGCCAGTGAAGGTGTCTGAGAAGGGGATTTGGTTATACAGGTTGAGCTGTTTCTTCAGAGGACTATTTTGTCACCTTTATGAAGGAAGGATCAGGGAAGTAAGATGCAATGAAACTCATTGTCTACTATCATGAGTTGGAAGAGAATTTAGAGATCATGAAGTCTCTCATCTTCATTTTTACAGGTAGGGAAACTGAGGCTTAGACATGGGAAGGGTCATAGAGATTAGTAGCAGAACCAGGATTTGAACCCAGGTTTGTTTGTTTTTAAACTCTGGGTCTATAGTGCTGTCCACCTTACACCACACTGCCTCTTGGACCTCTGAAGTCCTGCCCTCTATGACTGTAACATATAGCTATCATTACTCCTTTTCCCTAGGCTGTCAGTAATCTGTTCCTTTAATCTTGTCACAAACACTCACTTTACCTCCTCCAGTCTGTCAATCACACTTTTTATTCAGCTTTGATTCCCCTCTATTTCCTTGGCATCTCTCTTAAGGCTGAGAGATGAAAACAAACAGCTTCCTGGCTTTTTCCATTTTCCTCTTCTGGCTTTGCTGACCATCATACCCTGACCCATGCAGAGGAATTCCGTCACCCTGCACTCATCCTCTAAACCTTCATCACCTGTGAGGATCGAGTCCCCAGAGTTCAAGCACTTTCCTCCTGGCTGCAGCGGCTCTGTAAGCAGCCAGTAATAGGCCTTAAAGGCCCACAATATCTCACTTGATCCTCAGAGCAAGCCTGTGACCTTGGTGCTGCAATTATCTGCATTTTATGAATGAGCAGACTAAGACTTAGAAAGGCTAAGTGATTTGCCTAGGGTCACACAGCAAGAAAGTGTCTGAGAGAGGATTCTGGTCTCCAATATTGGCACACTATCCACTAGGCTATGAAGAATTATTAACCCCAATTTACAAATGAGAATATTGAGACTCTGAGAAATCAACTTGCTATTGGTCACATGACTCCCAAGAAAATAAACAAGGACTCAAATCCTGGCCCTTTTACTTCAAATACTGGGTTCTTCTCATTATGTAATGTTATGTTCTTTCAGTCAAAGTCTTCCTTTTATCCAATGGTTTCTCTGTTATCACTTCCTCTAGCCTCTCAAGGATGCAATTTTCCAAAAGGCAAACCAATACTTTATCCAGTGCTATGCTTTTGGCACACAGAGACCTCTGTTGAATATTGCTCAAACTGTCAACATGATTTTATCAACCTTTGGTCAAATTGTGGTGTCCAAGATCTACCTTGTCTCAGTTGTACATACATTCTTCTTTTTCTTTCCTTTCAGGTGGCTTTCTCTTGTTCCCCTAGGGAGAAAGCATGGAACAACAGAGAAGGAATCAAATTTGGAGCTGGAGAACCTGGGTTTGAATTATCCAACTGCTCCCCACCTCTATGACTTGGGAAAGTCAGCAAATCTCCCTGGGCCTCAGTTTCCTCATATGTAAAATGATGGGTATTGGATTAACTCATATCATCTCTTGAAGTCTCCTTAAAGACCTTTTAAAGTCCTAAGGCCTTATAGTGAAGTTATATGTCAGCATAATGGAAGAAGCAAAATGAGGTGATTGGAGTAGATGGTCTCTGAGGTTGCTTCTAGCTCTAAATCTAAAAGATCCTTTCTCACTCAAAATCAGTGATTTAATCTTTGATTTTACTTTTGGACTTTTCTCTTACCCCCTTAGAGAAATAGGAACTGAAAAACTAATTCACCCTTATCTTCCTTCAATACTCATCTTGAAAGCAAATTCTATATAATAGAAATTTGCAGTTTCCTATGCAATCCTCTCCTTCTGTTTTATATATATATATATGTGTGCGTGTGTGTGTGTGTGTGTATACACATATGAAAATACACACACACACATATATATATACACATACACACATATGTATATATATATATTATATATATATATGGAAATGCTAAATGCTAATTTTACTTGGTATTTGTTAAGCTCTGAATTATTTTTAAAATTAAAAAAAGACTCATTTCCTATGGAAAGCCTGTCCTGATTTCTCCCCATCTTACTAGTTGCTTTCTCCTTCTTCAAATGATATTATATTTAAGAGAGATTGTTGAATCCCCCTCCCCAAAAAGCCAGAGATTGTTTCCATGGTCTTTGTTCCCCCAATAGCTTGTATTTAGGTGCCAAGTACTTGCCTATCAAATTGAATCCCATTGAATCAGAAAACTGGCAACCCCTAGCCTTGGGCACAGGCAACTGTATCAAGCATAGTGGAAAAGGAACTAACTGGGTTTGGAGTGAGAGACCCTGGGTTCAAAGTTGACCTCTGATACTTCTTACTGATGTTATTCTAGGTAAGTGACTTCATCTCTCTTGGTCTTCAGTTTCCCTCTTTCTGCTCCTGGATGACCTTTACAATCCCTTCCAGTTCTAAGTCCTTGACTTGTTTGAACAGGTTCATGAGCCCTGCAAGCCACCCACTGAAGATGGAAGAGTCATTGCTTCACCTTTGGGGGAATGGTCCGGAGGGGCATGAAATCCCTACAGCCCACAGGGTAGAGATGAAGAAGCAAGACAGATGACAGAAGGACTGCAGGTCATGTATGTGTCATGACTACAGCATGGCTCAAGGGACTGCTGGTCAATCTTATTTGGTCAGGAGTCATATCTATATACATGCTCATTAACCAAGAAGTAGTAAAGTGCAATGGATTCAGAACTTGGGCCTTGCTGTTGCCATGCTTTGCTTGTGTAATGGAGAGGAACTGGCTTCCTCTCCTCCCCCAGTTCAGCTGATATAGTCACAGAACATAATCACGCATGATGAGTCTTTAATGTGTAAACAAGATTATCTATGCCCTGATCCCTTTATTAGGCCTGGACCCCTCTCTGATTAAGTCAAGAAGGGAACAAATCGATTGAATGAGAAAACAAATTAGCCACACTTCTGGGGGGTTTTCAATAGCTAAGCCCTGAGGAGCTTGAGATAGTCAAGCAGTTTTGGAGTGATATTACAGAAGCAGAGAGGATGAGATTCATCTTTCTTCCTTCTCTGACCCACATGTCAGTCATGGCATTTTACAGCAGCTTTCCTAGAATTATTAGAGAAGTGATTTGAGTGTAGGATAGCTTGCAAGAAGGGAGATCCCTATTGAAAAGACCTTAGCAAGGGTTAGGGGCAGGAAGGAAGAACTTTATATCTTGCCCTTTCCTCCTTTTCCCCTCTCTCCATTGCCCATGTCACTTTAAATCATAGCTACCTGACAAGCAGGAGACACTGCATCTAGCTGGGAGCAGAAATGTACATTCTAGAGGAACACAGATACAGAGAGAAGCTCACCTGATGAAAGAAGCAGTTCAAGGAAGCAGCCTAAGTGATCAAATGTTAAGCCATGGAGAGCAGCACATTCTGGGACCAGACTCAGCAATAACAAAAGTTTTGAGCTGTCTTGCCACAGAGGTATCCTCTAGGTGTGAAGCTGTATCATTGCACTTTTTGGCTCACTCTTACCACAGATGCTGTGTGTCTTTGTTGCAGAGTGAACTCAAGATTTATGGGATTAGTATTTTTAGAGCAACTGTTTTTTCATTTTTTTGTTTCTGTTTGACTGATTCTTGCTCTCTCATAGAGACATTAGTTTCCATTTGTCCAATTCTAGTTTTTAACAGATTGTTTTCTTCTGTTAGTTTTTGTCCTTCCTTCTTCAATTGGCCAATTGTGTTTTTTAGGGACTTGTTTTCTTCAGTGTATTTTTTTTCCAATTGGCCAATTGTATTTTTGAAGGACTCTTTTACCTCTCTCATTTGACTATTAAAATCCTTCTTGAGCTCTTCTAAGAAGGCTTTTTGGGCTTCAGACCAGTTCATATTCCCTTTTGTTGTTGCAGATGTGGGTTTGTTGACAATGTTGTCCTCTTCAGAATTTCTGTCTTGATCTTCACTCTTCTCATAATATGAATCTATGGTACGTTTCTTTTTACTCATGGTGTTTCTTTATTCCCTGGCCTTTAAAGAGATTGAGCTCTCCTGCTGGGGAACAGAGGGTACTGACCCAAGCTTCTTGTGTTGGGAGCCTAGGTCTTGGTCACTGGCTTTGCGTTCTGGGGCCTCTTATGCTGGGATTTGGAGGCTGTAGGTTTCTGGCAGCTTACCTTGTGTTGGGCTGGAATCAGCAAGGCTGAAACTTTCAGGCAATTCTAGGTTGCCTGCTTTTCCTTTCCTTTAGCTTTCTTCAGCTCCTTTTAGATGGGTGGTGCAGGATGTTTATCTGCCTGGGGCCCCCTGCAGTGTTGTCTCCCTCGGTTCTGCTAATGCACTGGGAGATTCCTTTGCAGTGGAGTGCTGAGGCTCCTGGTGGTTTTCTGAGCTGGTTTCCACCGGTTCCCCCGCCCTCACTGAGGCACTCAGAGGTCCAGGTGTTGGTGTTTGCCTGCTCTACCACCTGGGCTTCAGGATTTCTTCACAATTGGGGGCTTCAGGGCTCCTACAACTCACCTGGTGTTGGGTTGGAATCAGCAAGACTGGGGCTTTAGGAAGCCTTTAGGGTGTTTTCTTCACCTCCTTTCAGATGAATGCCGCAGGGTACTTATCCGCCTGGGGCCCCTTATTTTTGCTGAGGCACTGAGAGATCCGTTTCCTGGGCTACTGCACTGCTGCTCCTTATCTTTCTTCTAGTTCAGGTGTTCCAGGGTTTTTTTTTTTTTTCCTGGGCTGATATTTTCTGGGTTTGCAGAGGTTGATAGGGGAGAGTGAGATCCACTACCTTTTCACTCCGCCATCTTGGCTTCTGGAAGCGGAAGTCCTAGAGCAACTGTTTTAATGATGCCCTCCTAATAAATGCCTTTGGTAAGAGCTAAATGAATCTATTGGCTGGTTGTTAATGCTAAGCAAACCACGGCAGGCTTGTGACCTTTAGTCAGTAACCACCCATAGGGTTACTACTAAAGTAGCCATGTTTCTGAGGGAACAGCCTTTGATTGCAGGTGCAAGGTGAGAAGAATATCCCAGAGGGGCTACTATATTAGGATGCCGTAGGTCCAAGTTGAATGGGGAGTAATTGTTCAGCTCTCCAGTGGGGAATCTAATGGTCTATTTATGAATTTTATATTGCTGTATTTGTTTATGAGCGCCTATGAGTTCCTTCAGCTTCAGTACTCCCTCAGCAATATCACTCTGGGTAAATTCGGACTCTTCCATTTACCAGCTTTATACCTTTGGGTAAGTCACTCTCCCTCTCTGGGCTTCAGTTTCCACCTTTATAAAAGAGCAGGTGGGGGGGGCTGGGGAAAGAGAGGAACAAATCTCTAGGTTCCCTTCCAGATGAATATTCTGTGATTCTATCAAGGGCACCCTTCTTGCCAGAGTACAGTGGGACTAACTCTTATCTATTGAAGAGTGTGAGGAGATGCCCATCATCTCTGCCTGGTCTCCTGATCTCACCTCATTGCTTTTGCAACCATGCCCTACATAGGCTGCTAAGAAATATGTCTGAATTAGGCACCTCCTTTCAAAAAGTCTTTATAGAGGTGATTCTGAAGTCTTTTAGCCATTTTGTCTTTTTCAAAATCCCCAGCTGCTATGAAAGTGTGTGCCGGGAAATGTTTGGGAAATGTATCTCTATGATTGGACTGACAAGTTGGCATCGGCCTTGTCATAACATGTGCGTTGGGGGCTCTGCTGGTGCTCTCTAGTCATAGAGTTTGGTACAACAAGGAAAGATCCTTTGGCAGCTTCATTTGTAGGGGGAATCCAAGTGAGCTCACCCCCTACCCATTGATGCAGAAGACGCTGGGGAGGCTCCCAGCTGAGGCAGCTCTAGCCCCCTTTGCAAGGCTGTCAGAACAAATGGGCTCCTTCTCTATGTTGAGTAAACATTTCACCAGGGGAGCTGAGAGAAGAGGGAAAATGTCACTCTTGTAAAGGTCTTATTTAAGATCATGTGAAAGGCGAAGAGAAAAAGGAAAAACCTGATAGAACGAATATTCAGGCACAGACATACTGGAAACTTTCTGTTCCTGGAAATTTCTTAGGACAGGTTTGATTTAGGATACTGCTAATCCATGAAGGATGGGA
Source organism: Phascolarctos cinereus (assembly GCF_003287225.1). Lineage (NCBI taxonomy): Eukaryota > Metazoa > Chordata > Mammalia > Diprotodontia > Phascolarctidae > Phascolarctos > Phascolarctos cinereus. The sequence goes on from NW_027555958.1 coordinate 38,808,611, forward strand.
GGGAAGGAGGCATTCCAGGTAAGACTGGAGGACTCCCAGGACTCAATTTTCCCCATTAAAAAATGGTATGGGGAAGTGAGTTGATCTAGATGGTCTCCCATTCTAAATTTGAGCTAAAAAGGCTTTGGAGAACAACTGGTCCAATCCTCCTAATTACAAATGAGGAGAGCGAGACCCACTGCATTAACTCTGCATTTGTCTTGTCTGTACGTAATTATATATATGTGTGTGTGTGTGTGTGTGTATGTATGTATGTATATATGTATATATACATGTATGTATATATGTATATATGTATGTATATATATATATGTATGTATATATGTATGTATGTATATGTGTATATATATGTATATATATATATATATATATATATATATATATATATATATATATATATATACACACATATATATAGTCTCCCTAATTGACTCTAAGTTCTTTGAGGTCAGGGACTGTTTTTGCCTTTATTAATATCACTGAATCACAGATTTAAAGTAGAAAGTTATAATGTGCAGGTAAATGTTTAACAGCCAGAAAAAAAAGTGTGCCTTCCATACTTTCAAGCGTAATCTGCATTATCAACATTTTTTCCATCACTTTCCTGAGTCTAGGCAATGGACAAAACAAGAAATCAAGCCCTGTATTGATACAAATATGATTTGTAGCCTTTGCTGATTTCCAAGGTATAAATGCTCATACTTAAAATTTAACAGTTGGCTTTCCAGAGTCCGTGTGATCTCTGTCCAGCACACTCGTGCCTGAAAGAGATCTTAGCATCCATCTGGTCCAACCCTCTCATTTTACAAGAGTGAGTAAACTCCCTAGTACTTAGTATAGGTTCTGGTACATAGGAAATGCTTAAGAAATGCTTCTTGGCTGACGGATTGAGAGGTTCAATGGCTCATCCAGGGTCACACAACTTACAAACAGCTGAGCAAAGTCTCAAACCCACGTTTTTTGAATCTCAGTCCAGTTGGTTTTCTACTTTGATGGGAAGAAGAAAGAATAAGTAATCAGTTTTCTGTATGCCAACCATCAAAAACACTGGAAGGCAGCAGACATTTTCCCCTGATTCTTTTCTTCTCTAGGCTGAACAGATCTTATTCCTTTAACCTGATCCATACAGCATGATCTTGAGAAGTTTCACCAACTTCTAGATGCCCTCAAGTTTACTGAAGTCCTAAAGCACAATGTTCCTTGTGTAGTCAGTCTGACCAGAACAGAGCCCAGAAAGCCAATCATTTGTCTAATCTTCTTATCCCTTTGTAGTGGAACCTAGGGGAAGATCAGGTTTTCAAGATGCACAGATGAGGATGGAGGACATTCCAGGAATGCATGAGTTTTAAAAGCAATCCATAAGGGCATCAGCTTCTTGGTCAATAAATGTGATCATGGAAGAGAGGATTGGGAGTGCTAATAATTGAGTAAGAAGTAGCTTGAAACTGATGGGGGGCTTCCATGGATGCCAAAATGCCAGAGGGCTGTCTCTTTACCCCATCCATACATACCTACACCATCCCTTGAAACTCCCAACACCACACACAGTATTTGCCACTCAATCTGATTCCATATAGTATGCCATGTACTGCCAATTTCTAGTTGTATTACCTTTAGACAAGTCATTTCAATTCTGTGGATCTCTATCTATTTCTGCAATGTGTAAGCAGATAGAGCACAGGAGGATCTAGACTCAGATCCTCCCTCAGGTGTTTACTAGTTGAAATGCTAAGCAAATCACTTAACCTTAGTTTTCCCATCTGCACATAGGAAGGGAGAAGCACTCAATGACCTCTGAAGTCTGGTCTAATTCTGAATCTCTGCTTCATTGATCCTAGTAGGTATTATTTCATCCTTTTTTATCAGTTCCCCTCCCCCATCATCTAGCACATAGTGGGGGCTTAATAAATGCTTGTTGATTGGTTGAACTCTGAATGAGCATCAGTGAAGAAATACATATAAATTGCCTATCATGTGTCAAGTCTTGTGCTCCATGCTGGTAATATGGACAAAAGTGCAACGTGCCCTTTCCTTGGGTAGTTTCTCTCCTAATGGGACGGACAACATAGCCCTGCAGAGGAATATAAAATACATATCAAATCAAAGCTACTAATTAACCTTCGAGGGTTGAGACACTAACAGATGATGAGGAGGAGGATCTTAGATGACTTTTAAGCTCCCTTCACCTTCTCATTTTATAAATCTATGATTTCAGATCCTTCCTCTGCTATTCCTTTCTTCTAATACTCACTAAAACCCAGCTCTCTCCTAAAGACACCAAAATTCTTGCTTCTTTTTTTTTCTTTTCAGACACCCTAAGCTAAACAGAGTCAGGAGTTCAGATCCTCTTTGTTCCTGGATGCCCCTTTCAGACCCTGCCTGCCCTCTTCAAACCAGCAAATGTCCATGGAAGCGTGTTTGAGGGTTGATGGATTCACTGAGTTTTAATGTGCCAAAGAAAACCCCTTGAACACCCAGTATTTTTCTTCCCAAGGAAACTGGAATTTGGGACGGCATCCTTTTTTCCTGCATACTTTTTTTGGTCTATTTGACCTTGCTTATCACAATAAGAAATTGGCTTTCTCTCTGTCTGTCCCTAATGTAAACAGCCGGGCCTACCAGCTGTTACGGATTCTATTTGAAGAATACAGAGTACATTTGGAGGAGAAATTGCTGGCAAAGGTATGAGGTCAGGGAGTGCCTCCAAAGTGACACGTGTTGCCAATGGAAAGATCATTTTTATAAGACTGACCCTGGCAGAGATGGACAGGAGCAGCCACCATCTAGGAAGGGGAAATGAGTTTTTTTCAGTAGCAAAGCAATTACCAAATGGGATTCACACTCTACAAACATGTACATATAGAATGCAGTGGTGGATAAGACACTGGCTATAGAGTTAGGAAGACACGGGTTCAAATCCTGCTTCAAATAGGAGTGATTAAGTGGACAAGTCATCATCTGGGTCTTATGTTCCTATTCTGTAAAATAAGGAGGGGAGATATATTTGATAGTCTCTAAGGTGACTTTCCAGCTCCAAATCTATGATTCTATAAACCAGCCTCTGAAATTTCCCAGAGCATTCAAACTATACTCATTTAGATTCAACTGGGCAGTCAGAAGTAGAGAAAAGTTTGAGTTATGCAAATTTGTTAATGTAGTTTGGTTACTTAAGATGCACATAGCATTGGGAAGGGGGTTAACAGTCTATAAGTACCACCCTTTGAATTCTAGTTTAGATGGGTATAATCTGTTATGTTCATATGAATTATTCACATTCCTAAATAAATTCTTCTGAAATATTTAAAAATGTTTTGTTTTCTTGGAAAGACTCAATATCCTCTTTGAAATCTTACTTACACTCAATTTGCTTAATATATTCTCTTAAAAACATAAATAGATATTTATTACAGAAGAGAGTTCCTTCTCAGCCCCTTCTTTTTTTCCCCCCTTTTTTAGGCAATTGGGGTTAAGTGACTTGTCCAGGGTCACACAGCTAGTAAGTATCAAGTGTTTGGTCTGAGGTCGCATTGGAACTCAGGTCCTCCTGACTTCAGAGACATTGCTCTATCTACTGCGCCACCTAGCTGCCCCCCATCTCAGCCCCTTCTTATTCCAAGTATTTTACAAAAGTTGAACTATTGTGATTACAATAAAATCTCATCGATATAGTATAATTGAGAAGAAGGCCAGTCTGAATTAGTTGGACTTATAGCTACTTAATACAGTTTTTATTATTTTGAAATATAGAGAGCAACCTAAACTAGTTTAATAAAGCTCATTCATCTATTTATTCATTCAAAATGACTTGGCAGGTCCTCAGATCTAATTTCATGAATAGACAGGAATGATTTATAATTAGCATATCAATTGTTTGAATGTAAATGGCTGATTTTAAAATACTTGAGTGGGCTGGAAAAACTGAGTTCTCTGAAGTATTCTAAACATTCCTCCCTCTGGCCCTGCTTAGTACATTAGTCTGTTTAACAAATTATTTCTTGCAGGAATACTACAAGAGTACATTTCTGCTCAGTTTTGGCTGATCTATTTCACGGGTAATCAATCAACCCCATTTACTAAGCACCTACTACATGCTGGGCACTGTGTTAGGCACTGGGGTCCAAAAAAACCCCCCCAAAACCATCCCTGCCTTCAAGGAGTTTATTTTTTGGGGAGATAATATGCATATGTCTAAAAGTATAGACAATAAGGACTAGATTCATGATTTTGCTGAAATAAGAAATGCTCAGGTGAAAGAATTTCTTCTATCTATGCAGGTCTGTATCTTTTTTGTAACTCATAGTCTCTGCCTAGAGCATAAATGTCAAACACACCAGTCAGATGCCTCAACCAGAATAAAATGTAGTTGGGAAAGATATAACAAAGTGAATAAAAATACAATTGTTGTTGTTCAGTAATGTTGAACTCTTTGTGACCCCATTTGGAGTTTTCTTGGCAGACATACAGGAGCGGTTTGACATCTCCTTCTCCAGCTCATTTTCCAGATGAGGAAACTGAGGCAAACAGGGTTAGGTGACTTGCCTAGGCTCACACAGCTAAAAAGTGTCTGAGGCCACATATAAACTCAGGAAGATGAGTCTTCCTGATTCCAGGCCTGGCACTCTATCCACTGTATCACCTAGCTGCCCCCAAAATATCATTCAACGTATATAACATTATATTTGAGGACTAAGTCAATACCACAGAATATTAACTAAAGTACAAATTAGTAGCTCTATTTCTATTTGAGTTTAATATTACTGGCCTAGGCCACTGTGAGTTTAAATGCATTGCCCTAGGTCAAACAGCCAGTCTATGTCAGAGGACATACTTGAACCCAGTTCTTTCTGGCTTGAGATCACTTCTCTGTCTACAATGTTATACTACGTCTCATATCCAGGAATATACAAATTACATTAAAAACATGCAGAATATGTACACAAATATAAGTTTGTTGTTGTTGATGTTATAGGGGGAAGGTGGTCACAGGAAGGCACTAGCATATGTGGGTAAATCAAGAAAGTCCTTTCCTTGTAAGTGACAACTGAAATGAGCTTTGAAGGAAACTAAGAATTCCAAGGAGCAAATATGAGGAGGGAGGAGCATTCCAGGCAAGGTGTCAATGGTGGGCAACCTGTGAGTGATGGGGGAAAGGCACAAAAGAGCGATAGAAATAATTAATGGAGTAAAGTCTTGGAGAAGGTGAGAAAAAAGAGAATCAAAAGTATGTATGGAAGGGTCAGGCCTGAGTCTTCATATGTACTCTTGATCTTCAGCTTTCTGTGAATTCTGGTTCCCAGGGTTTCATGACCTCTTACACACATACACTCAAAGGCTTGGGAAATGTTCTAAGGATGATGGTTATTGATGAACTTTTGACACAATGTCACAGCTGTCCATGCATTTCCTGTGCTTTTAGATATCTTTAAAAAAAGTTTTAATTTTTATTTTTAGTTCCAAATTTTCTCCCTCCCTCTACCTCTTCTGTGCCTAATGAGAAGGCAAGAAAAACAATACCTATCATACATAGGAAGTCATGTGAAACATTTCCACATTGATCATGTGCCTTAAGACATCTAATAGCCTATAGTATATATAATGTATATGTGTATATGTGTATATATACATGTATATATGTATGGATATAGATATCTCTATATATCTACATATCTATATCTATCTATCTATCTATCTATCTATCTATCTATCTATCTATCTATCTATCCATCTATAATATAGCAAGACTTTTCCTAGGTCACAAAGACCTAGGGAACACAAGGAAAACCCCTCAGTAACCAGCCTCCTACTTTTCTACTCCTCTGATATAAAGAGGTTTCACTTGGCCCTCTGGTTCCCCATGTAGATAATATAGTATGAAGGTGACTTAAAAACACTAGCCCTGGAGGTTGGGCTGCTTCTGCCTACATACACTGTCTATGAGAGCTTTAAGGAAGAAAGAAAGGCTAGAGAGTTCCTTATATTTCCTGGCAGTAGCTACTACTTTCCTACTGTGTGGGATCAATTGCATAGACTTTCTGACTAGGGTAACATCTGAAAAGAAGAAGGTCATTTCACTGTTGCAGCAAGAAGAAAAGAGATCTAGGATGAGTTATACTTATTTTGAGGCAGAAAAGAGAGAAACAGAGTAAGTTTATATTGTATGGTAGCAAAGTAGGAGATGAGGCCACCTTCTGAGAGTTAAGGTTGTAGCTAATGTGGGAATTTGATAGGACCTTAGTATATGAAAGAGCTAGAGAAATAAAGCATTTATTAAATACTTAACATTTTATTAAGCCAAAAACTGTGCTAAGTATTGGGAATATGAATAAAAGTTTAAAAAAAAGAGGACAATTCCTAATTCCTCTCCCAAAGAACTTACATTGTAATGGGGAGCATAAAATATAAGAAGGAGGTGGGAAGTAGTGATTATAGAGATGCAAGATCAAAATGCTGGTAGAGTCAGTAGTAGAGATGGAAGAGAAATGGCCTGGACGCTTCTTAAAATGGTAGTCCAAGGCAGGAACTCAGTCAATCAACCAATCAATCAACAAACATTTATTATGTGCCTACTATGTTCCAGGCCTACTATGCTAAGTGCTGGGGATATTAAAGAGGCAAAAGACAGTCATTGCCCTCAAGTAGCTTACAGTCTAATGGAAGAGAGAGCATGCAAACAAATGTATACAAAGCAAGCTATATGTAGCTTGTAGGATGAATAGGAAATAATTAATAAAGATAAGGCACTAAAATTAAGAGGACCGGGGGCAGCTTTCAGTAAAAGAAATTTAGTGGGGACTTAAACAAAGATAGGGAGGTCACTGGGGGGAGTGGAGGTGGGTCAGGGTTCTAGACAAGTGAGAGAGCCAGAGAAAATGCCCAGAGCCAAGTATTTTGTTTGTGGAGTGGCCAAGAGGTCAATGCTATTTCTAGGATGGAAGAAATAACTTATTGTAATTGCTAATTAGATTTTTAAAAATCATTGTTTGATTTGGTATGAATTTCAGGTTTTTGCTGAAGTTAGTATGTAGGATCTGGGGGGTAGGGAGGAAAGTTGTGAAGTCTGCCTCCATTCTGATAGCTACTTTGGTTAGAAGTCCTTCCAATTAATATAAAGCGGAATACAAGACAACCACAAAAAATACTTCATCAAATAAGGAGGGAACAATTCTATAATAACTGTAAGTATAGACTCAAGGGAGAAATAAAAGATTTTCTAAAAGGAATATGTAAGTAATTAGAAAAATAAAAACAAATAAAAAGCTATGGAGGAAAGAACTGTAAGAAGAATAAATAGTTTAAAAGACCAAACGTACTCAACATTTGGATTCCTAGAAAACTGCAAGAAACAAAATAGAAATCAATGAATTATGAGATAGAAATAGAACCAAAACAAAAGTCTGAAAGAACAGGAAAAAATGTAAGATAGTTGGCATATGGTCATTTAAGAATTAACGGACTCCCTGAAAATGATGATAAATTATTTAAAGAAGCATGGACACTATTTCAAGGAATTTGTGTGAAAATTACCTTTGTCTAAGAGAAAAAGAAGAAAAAGCGAAGATAGAATGACTCCCTGCAGGCATTTCCTGGAAGAACTCTTGCCTGAATGAAAAGTCCCAGGAATGTCATAGTCAAAATCCAGAATTTCTATGTGAAAGGGGGAAAAAAATATGGCAAAGATCCATAAAGAAGTCATTTAAGTCCTGAAGAACCACAGTCAAGATCACACAAGACTTGGCAGCTTCCACTAAAAATAAATAAAGAAGAGATCTTGGAATACAATAGTCTAAAAAGCAAAAGAGATAAGCTTGCAACTAAAATAATAATAATAAAAAAGATACAACCACCACTTAATCTGTAAAGTTGATTATGACCTTACAGCAGAAAAAAAAATTGACCTTTAATAGAGTGGAGGATATTTAAGCATTTTTTATGAAAAGAACAGAGGTATGTAGGAATTTTGAAAGACAAACACAAGAGTCAAAAGAAATCTAGTAAAGTTAATTAATTTGGGTAAGTGGAAGGGGTCTCTGATGATATAGTACTACTATTCTAATGAGGAGAGAAGTAACCAGTGTTCCTTCTGAATTTAATCATCTTCTAAAGCTACTGAGATAATTAAATTAAAATAAAATTAAGGACCTGAGTGTGGGGTAGGGTGGATTGGTTCTGTTCTGAGTGTTTTATTTTGTGTGTGGGGGGGGGAAGTAAAAGAAATACACTAGTGTACATTGAATTTGGCATCTTGGGAAAATGCCTTATTTATGCCACCTTACTTATGATTTGTCCTGACACTCATGTATAATAACCCTGTATAATATGCCTAACAAGTCCAGCAACTTTTGCTTGAGCCTCTTCAGTGGTATCTGCTTTTCCTGATACAATCAGTTTTGTTTTCAGATATGCCTATTGTCAGGAAGATATTCTTTGCTTCAAATTTAAAACCTGGTTCAGCACAGTTTCAACCAAATGAGCCTAGTTTAGTCCTCTGAAGCCAAGGAGAACAGCTTCAATTCTTCTTCCTTGAGACTACCTTTCAAACATCTAAAGATAGCTGCCATGATGACAGACTTTGCTCCATTCCCAAGTCTTCTCTACTCCAGGTTCCTTTAACGTAGTTCTTTAACCAATCCTCACGTGGCATGACCTTGAGATCCTTCCTCATCCTGGTTGCCCTCCTCTGGAGCTTCTCTGGCATATTCATTTGAATGCATATAGGAGTGAAACCCTCCCTTTGGATCAGAAGGGCACATTGAGTTCTTTGTCTCATAGGGCTGGGGAATTCCTTCTCTAAATAATCGCCTTCTGTGGTGAAGCAGAATCATTTTTTATGGAGCACTTATAGACTGGGGTTGCGGGCGGGGATCCTGACAAGGTATATCTAGCCAGAATCTCACACACCCCAGAAGCACTGTTAGAGCTCCTAGTGCCAGGGTAATGTCTATCAGACATAAAGGGAGGGAGGAGAGCAATCCTCATTTGTTCCTTTCAAAAGGATACTTGGGGGAGCAGGAAGATCTGGCAGCTTTAATCAGACCAGGAGAATGTTTTGGGCTTTGGGCCAGGTGCTGTCAGGGCAGCAGGAAGCACTAAATAGGGAATGAAGCATTTGAAGGGACCTTATGTCAGAATGTCAGCCTTGGAAGTTGGAGAGGAGATGAGGGTTGGGAGAAGCCCAAATTATTGAAGATTTAAAGTTTGCAAATCTCTTTGCCAAGAAACATCACCCACAGAAGGTGAAAAAGAGGTACCATTGCTTCCCCCTAGTGAGGCTTCAGGCTTCTGGGGAGGAATCAATAAGTAATTAGAAGGAGTCAGGGAATTGAATATACTGTGAGATTGATTCAAGGAAAGTGGTGTAATAAGAAAGGGCAATAAGTCTTTTAACCCTTTCTGAGTTTGACAAGGTGGCATCAGAGTGAGGATGAGGAAGGCTTTCTTATCACTCCTGGGACAATTTTACAAATGGATTTGAGTTTAGAGCAATCTGGGTGGCAGGAGGACTGGGAGTAGGGGGGACTTGCATGTGAGAGCATCTCTACAATCCTTCAAAGTTTCTAGACCATTCAATACCCTTTTCTCTTTCGTAAAGCTGGTCATGAATGTGAAGGCTACCTTGATCACAGATTTAGAGTGGGATAGACATGTAGTAAGTGCCCCTCATCTTACAGATGAGGAAACTGAGGCCCAGAAAGGTGAAGTTACTTGTCCAAGTTCACTCAAGTATTAAGTGGCAGAACTAGGCTTCAAACCCAGGGCCCCTAACTCCAACCTCAGTCCTCTTTCTAATATACCACACTATCTCCTTATAGATTAGAATTTAGGTAGAATCATGTATTAGAACTTAGGCATCAAATTTAGTGCTTCTGCTAATCCCTAACCCCACATCTCTCTCTTTCACTCTGGTTTTTCTATCTCTCTGTTTCTCTTTCTCTCTCTCCCCTCTGTCTCCCCTTCTGTCTCTATTTCTCTCTGCCTTTGTCTCCACATATAATATACACATATTTCATTTGTTTTTTTTAATATCAGCTGAAAATATAGTTGTGCCACTTATAAATATTGATCACACATATATATGATGTTAAAGTATAAGCAAAATATATGCGTTAAAAGATTTCTGTAAGCATATATTTACATGTTGGATTATATGTGTATATGTATTCATATATGTGATGCAGTAATAGACTTAGAGACAGAAGAGACTTCAGAGGTCATCTGGTTCAACCTTCTAATTTTTCAGATGTGGAAAAGGAGGCTGAGAGTTGCAATGACTTACTTTGAGTCATACAACTAGGAAATGTCAGAAGTAGGGTCTGAACCCATGTCTTCCAGTCTACAAGTCCAGTTCCCTATCTCTAGGGCTCTCCAATCCTATAGCTTTGGTATTACCAGGCAGTGTCCTTATACTTAATAATTCCAGAACCTCTTGGCTTCTGAGATCAGATGAAACTGGATGAGGTCAGTGTGGCATGTGTGGAGACAATATATTTGTAAACACATTTGTTTAAGCATGTAAAATATATGCACACATGCATATAAAGGAAGTAGCATTATTAAGGAAGTATAGTACTCGGAGTAGGGCATGGCTGGTGGTGGTGAGAATCTTCTGCATTTATCCTTTTTGCTACCTGAGTAAGCCCAGACATATCACAACCTGTTTGTGCCTCAGTTTCTTTACCTTTAAAAACCCACCCTTTAAAATGGGTGGGTTGGACCAGATGACCAGCTCTAAATCCATGACCACATATTCGTGGACCATAATCCATTTGATCTCCTCCCCATACTGTAACCTCAGTAGAAAGAACAATTAGAGTAGCAATGGTTACAAAATTGCAGATGGGGGATATCAGTATGGTAGTGGCCAAGAGGAAGCCTTTTCAGGGAGAGGCCTTAGTGTGAGCAAGAAGAGGAGTAGATTAGAGTAGACAGCTTGCTATCTAGACTTCTATGATCCCGTGCTCTGGCAGAAAGCGCAGCCTTTTCCTAGGACTACAGGTAGAAAGTCTGCGGCTTCTCCTTCCCTCCATCAACAGTCAGCCCCAAAATAGGAAATCATCTTGTTTCCTCAGAGGAGAGTGGAGGATGTTGGAGGCATCAGCCCAGTGCCACAGGCAGTGATAAAAGCTTAGACCACTGATAATTCCCATGCCTTGTGTTTATTAAAATCCCATATTTTATGTGGTTATTTTTGTGTGTGGTTTTTTTTTTTTTTGGCAATTGGGGTCAAGTGACTTGCCCAGGGTCACACAGCTAGTAAGTGTCAATCAAGTGTTTGGTCTGAGGCTGGATTTGAACTCAGGTACTCCTGACTTCAGGTCCGGTGCTCTATCCATTGTGCCACCTAGCTGCCCCTAAAATCCGATATTTTATCACAGAGACGTTTGGAAAGGGAAATAGATTTCACATTGCTATTGACCTTTATATTCCATTTCTAAATAGCTGCACTTGAGGATGCTTCAACAAGCCTTGCCCAGAACTAAAGGGTAGGGAAGCCACCAAGGGCTCCCTCAAAGCCTCCGTTGGGACACAGACACATTCTCCTTTATGGGAAGCCTATGCTAGACTAGGATATTGACTAGGCTGTGGCTACATGTGACAGTCTTACAGGACAGCTCCAAGAAACCTCAGATTTCATCTAGACCAAGAGTCTTAATCTGAGGTTCACAGATTCCCAAGAGGTCTGTAAACAGATTTCAGAGGGCGCGTGAATTGGAATTGATTCCTAAAACATTCATGTTAAATCTTTATTTTCACTGACTTCTAATGTCAATGTAGGATTTGCTTCAAATGGGTATAGGGAGGTATACCTTTTACAGACAAGGACATGAAGTGGGGAGAGCACTGTGCCTAGAGTCAAGAAGACCTAAGTGTGAATTCTGCTTCATGTGCTTGCTTAGTACTGGTGCGGTGCTGACAAGGTTACTCAACTTCTGTTTGCCTCAGTTTCCTCATCTCTAAAATGGGGATAATAATGGCATTTCCCTCCTAGGGTTGCTGTGAGGATAAAATGAGTTAATTTTTATAAAATCTTTGCAAACCTTAAAGCACTATATAAATGCTAGCTATTAATTATTTAAAAGTACTATTCTGAGAAGGGGTCCATATTAAAAAAACAAACAAACCAACAGACCAGGTTAAGAATTCTTAATCTAGAGCAACTGTTTCATTTCATAAGTGAGTAAAGTGAGGCCTAGAAAAAGGAAGTCCCTTGTCCAGGGTCATATTGCCAGTAAGCAGGAGAGCTGTGATTTCTTATCATACTTTCTGGCTGAAGTACACAATATTCTGGAGTTACCGGATATTTTGGTGCAAAGTTTAGAGGAGTGAATCACACCCCAGGCAGCTCCTGCATTGATGGGGGAGGAATACTGGCACCACTGTGCTGAAGCTTGGCTTACTTTGCATTTGACAGAGTAGGGAGTAGATCCTTTCTGAATTAACCACAAAAGAAAAAGATAATTAACAAATTATAGAATGCCAGGCAGAATTGATCCTTAAATTATAGTGTTGGAGCAGCTAGGTGGTACAATGGATAGAGCACCAGCCCTGGAGTCATGAGGACCTACGTTCAAAAGTGGCCTCAGACACTTACTAACTGTGTGACTCTGGGCAAGTCACTTAACCCCGATTGCTTCCCCTCAAAAAAGAAAATGAATTATAGTGTTGTATAATGAAAGGTCAATGATTTTAGACTCAGGAGGGGTGAAGCCCCAGACTATGGCCTAGCTATGTGACCTTGTGGGAATCTCTTCCTTTCTTTGGGCTCCAGCTTTTGTCCATCCGTAGAATGAAGATGAGATGGTCTCTAAAGCTTCTTCGAGCTCTGATAATCATGGAATCAAAGGACTCAGAGATGGAAGAATCCTTAATGGAGATAGCACCTTCATCTTATAAAGAAGGAAATTGGGACCTATAGTAATAAAATTAAAGGGCATGCCTACAGTCACATGCAACTAAAAAGTGACAGAGTCAGGCATGTATCAGTTCTTTTGACCTTCTACTTAGACCTTTTCTACTGCACCACCCCACCCAGAAGATCATTGGGTCACACAGCTGGAAGGAACCTCAGACACTTCATTTTACAGACAAGGAAATGGAGGCCCTGAAAGTCTAAGGAATTTGTTCAAGTTCAGACAGGTAGTAGTATAAAAGGTAAGATTTGAACCCAGACCCTTTGACTCCAGAAACTAATACTCTTTCTACTATATCACAATGCCTTGATGTTTCCTGAGAAGATCATAGGGTCATGGATTTATATTTGTTTCAGTGATTCCAAGGTCAGGCAGACAGCAGAATTTAAATATATTTCCAGTCTGTGAGGATCACTCAATAATCAACAAGTAATTATTATATGTGTGGCACTGTGCTAAGCTCCAGGAACATAATGAAAAAATAAACACACCGATAAAATTAGCCCTGCCCTCAAAGAGCTTACGTTCTATTGGGATCACTGGCTCTGAGGATTCAGGGCTGGGTACAATATTAGAAATTGTCAACCATTACTGAGTTTGTTCTTAGAAAGATAAACAAAATTAGGCTGCATGTCTCTTGTTTCTCTCAAAGCTTGAGGAACATGCATAAAGAGGTATGTACGGGAGTTCATTTTAGACAGTGAAGTCAAGGATGGACAGACAAAAAGGGATTTTATACCTTCAGAGCAATTCCCTCTCACCCCTCCCTCCCTTCCTGGTTCAGGATGCCTATGTCAGCCAAAATTATAGTCTCCATATGTGTTAACCCTAATATGAGAAAGGAATTTCTTAAGTGGATAGATTATAAATACAATAAGATTGGAGAATGTCAAAGAGTCAGTGGAAATTACAGATCCAGGATGTCTATGTTTCTTCTATCATTAACATAAATGATATAATATAAGATAACATTGCATAACATAAGAAAAGTCCCATTATTTAAGATGGCATCTGGTTCAAGTTGCCTTGGCCTTGTTAGTCATAAACAGAAGAATGCTCCTGGTCAGTTTCATCTGGCCCTATAGTTGCTGACACAGGAAGGGGCATTTTGGGTTCACTCAGAGAGCAAAGCAAAGCATGTCTGTTATGCCAGAGCATGCAAAGCATTACGGTAAGTTAAGCTCCAAGTAGGCCAGAGTGTCTCTCCTGATTGTCAATCCAGGTTTTAGGCCTTTTTCTTGGGGGTTCAAAATGGTTTGTGGAGGGGTCCACAAGATCTTCTAGCTCATCTCTCTCAATCTATGGTGCAGTGAAAAAAGCTCTGGATTTGGAATCAGAGGACTTATATGGTGGATGTTATACTGTCCAAGGAATGTTGGGTAAGTAATCTAACCTTTCTGAGCCTTGGTTTCCACACCTGTAAAAGAAGGGGAGTTAGAGTAGGTGACTTCTGAAATCCTTTCCATCTCTAAATCTATTATAACATGAGCTAGTACTTGGTAAGCACCTATTGTATACTAAACATTATGCTAGGTGCTGGGAATACAAAGACATATGAAAGAATCTCTGTCCTTAAGAAGCTTACCGCCTAGTCAGGACAGACAACGTGTATCTTTATAGGTATCTATAAAAATGGATACAAAGTACTTGGGTGAGAGAATTTTAAGAGGTAGAAATGAAGAGGGAGTGCATTCTGAGTATGAGGGATAGGTGGATAGAATAGATAGCACATTTATCAAATATTACTGTTAACTAGGCACTGTGCTAAGGGCTGTGAAGAGAGTTTCAGTTTATATTTTAATGGGTAAAGACAATACAAAAAATGGGGAAAAGGGAGCTAGAAGGTGGGGGTGGGAGGTAAGGTGGAAAAGTCCAGTGAGTCAGGTGTAAGGTCCAAGAGAGAAGTAAATATGTATAATCTGGGCTTTCATGGAATGTTGATTTCAGTGGGAATTCACTAAGCAGATGAGGAACCACAGAGGCAGAAGCATAGTCAGGGGGAGAAAGGTGTTTTCTCAGAAGTGGAAGAGGCAAGAGGGGAAGGAGAGAAGTGAGTATGGATGGCCTGAGGTCTTCATGTAATAGTCAATCATTTTCATTAAATACTTAAGCATGAATTTTTTTTATTTTATTTTTATTTTTTTAAATTTATTTTGATTTATCAACAATCACTTCCATATGCTTTTGAGTTGAAAATTTTTCTCCCCCTTCCTCCCCCCCACCCTCCCCAAGACAGCGTACAATCTGACATAGGCTTTACATTTATATACCCATGAAACATATTTTCACATTAATGAAGTTGTAAGTAAAAATTAAAACCAATAGGAGGAACCATCAGAAAGATGAAACAAAGCTCAACAGAAGGTAAAAATAAGTGAGAGCAATTCGACTTCCATAGTTCTTTCTTTGGATGTGGACAGCATTTTCCATCCCAAGGCCTCTGGAAATGTCTTAGATCCTTGTAACGCTGAGAAGGGTTCAGTTTAACAATCTTAGTCATTGCATAACATGGCTGTTATTGTGTACAAAGTCCTCTTGGTTCTGCTCACTTCACTCAGCATCAGACCATATAAGTCTTCCCAGGTTTTTCTGAAGTCAGCCTGTTCATCATTTCTTATAGCACAATAGTATTCCATTACATTCATATACCACAACTTGCTCAGCCATTCCCCAATTGATGGGCATCCTCTCAATTTCCAATTCTTTGCCACCACAAAAAGAGCTGCTATGAATATTCTTGTACATGTGGGTCCTTTTCCCATTTGTTTGATCTCTTTGGGATATAGCCCTAGAAGTGCTATTGCTGGATCAAAGGGTATGCACATTTTTGTAGCCCTTTGGGCATAGTTCCAAATTGTTCTCCAAAATGGTTGGATCATTTCACAACTCCACCAACAATGTATTAGTGTTCCAATTTTCCCACATCTTCTCCAACATTTATCATTTTCCTGTTTTGTCATGTTGGCCAATCTGATAGGTGTGATGTGGTACCTCAGAGTTGTTTTGATTTGCATTTCTCTAATCAATAAGATTTAGAGCATTTATAGATGGCTTTAATTTCTTCATCTGAGAACTGTCTGTTCATATCCTTTGACCATTTATCAATTGGGGAATGGCTTGTGTTCTTATAAATTTGTCTTAATTCTCTATTATTTTAGAAATGAGGCCTTTATCAGAGAGACTGGTTGTAAAAATTCTTTCCCAATTTTCTACCTTCCTTCTAATCTTAGTTGCATTGGCTTTGTTTGTGCAAAAACTTTTCAATTTAATGTAATCAAAATTATCCATTTTGCTTTTCATAATGTTCTCTATCTCCTGTTTGGTCATGAATTCTTCTGTTCTCCATAGATCTGATAGGTAAACTATTCCTTGTTCTCCCAGTTTACTTATGGTATCAGCCTTTATATCTAAGTCATGAACCCATTTTGACTTTATTTTGGTATATGGTGTGAGATTTGGGTCTATGCCTAGTTTCTGCCATACTCTTTTCCAGTTTTCCCAGCAGTTTTTTTCAAAGAGTGGGTTCTTATCCCAGAAGCTGGGGTCTTTGGGTTTATCAAATAATAGATTACTATAGTCATTGACTACTGTGTCTTGCATATTTAACCTATTCCACTGATCCACCTCCCTATTTCTTAGCCAGTACCAAGCAGTTTTGATGATTGCTGCTTTATAATACAATTTAAGATCTGGAATTGCTAGGCCACCTTCCCCTGCATTTCTTTTCATTAGTTCCTTTGATATTCTGGACCTTTTGTTTTTCCAAATGAATCTTGTTATTATTTTTTCTAACTCTATAAAATAATTTTTGGTAGTTTGATTGGTATGGCACTGAATAAGTAAATTAGCTTAGGTAGGATTGTCATTTTTATTATATTAGCTCGGCCTACCCATGAGCAACTGATGTTTTTCCAATTATTTAGATCTGATTTTATTTGTGTGAAAAGTGTTTTGTAATTGTGTTCATAGAGTTCCTGGGTTTGTTTCGGAGGTAGACTCCTAAATATTTTATAATGTCTACAGTAAGTTTAAATGGGATTTCTCTTTCTATCTCTTGCTGTTGGGCTTTGTTGGTAATATATAGAAATGCTGATGATTTATGTGGGTTTATTTTATAGCCTGCAACTTTGCTAAAGTTGTTTATTATTTCAAGTAGTTTTTTACTTGATTCTCTAGGATTCTCTAAGTATATCATCATGTCATCTGCAAAGAGTGATAGCTTTGTTTCTTCTTTGCCTATTCTAATGCCTTCAATTTCTTTTTCTTCTCTTATTGCTAAAGCTAAGGTTTCCAGTACAATATTGAATAACAGTGGTGATAATGGACATCCTTGTTTCACCCCGATCTTATTGGAAATGCTTCTAGCCTGTCCCCATTACATATAATGCTTGCTGAAGGTTTTAGATAATGCTATTTATTATTTTAAGGAAGACTCCATTTATACCTATGCTTTCTAGTGTTTTTAATAGGAATGGGTGTTGTATTTTATCAAAAGCTTTTTCTGCATCTATTGAGATGATCATGTGGTTTCTGTTGGTTTTGTTGTTGATATGCTCAATGATGCTGATAGTTTTCCTAATATTGAACCAACCCTGCATTCCTGGTATAAATCCTACCTGGTCATAGTGTATTATTCTTGTGATAAGTTGCTGCAATCTATTTGCTAGTATTTTGTTTAAAATTTTTGCATCTATATTCATTAGAGAAATTGGTCTATAATTTTCTTTCTCTATTTTGACTCTTCCTGGTTTAGGTATCAACACCATATTTGTATCATAAAAAGAATTTGGTAAGACTCCTTCTTCACCTATTTTCCCAAATAGTCTATATAGTATTGGAATTAATTGTTCTTTAAATGTTTGATAGAATTCATGTAAATCCATCTGGCCCTGGAGATTTTTTCCTAGGGAGTTCATCAATGGCTTGTTCAATTTCTTTTTCTGAGATGGGGTTATTTAAGTATTTTACTTCCTCTTTGGTTAATCTGGGCAATTTATATTTTTGTAAATATGTATCCATTTCACTAAGATTGTCAAATTTGTTGGCATATAGTTGGGCAAAATAATTCCTAATTATTGTTTTAATTTCCTCTTCCTTGGTGGTAGCTTCACCCTTTTCATTCTTGATACTAGTAATTTGGTTTTCTTCTTTCTTTTTTTTAATTAAATTAAGCAAAGGCTATTCTATTTTATTGGTTTTTTCATAAAACCAGCTCTTAGTTTTATTTATTAGTTCAATAGTTTTCTTAATTTCAATTTTATTAATTTTTCCTTTGGTTTTCAATATTTCTAATTTGGTGTTTAGTTGAGGATTTTTAATTTGTTCTTTTTCTAGTTTTTTTAGTTGTATGCCCAATTCATTAATCTCCTCTTTTTCTATTTTATTTATGTAAGCATTTAGAGATATAAAACTTCCCCTAAGAACTGCTTTTGCTGCATCCCATAGGTTTTGGTATGTTGTCTCATTATTGTCATTCTCTTGAATGAAATTATTGATTGTTTCTATGATTTGTTGTTTGACCCAATCATTTTTTAGGATTAGATTATTTAGTTTCCAATTATTTTTTAGTCTATCTTTCCATGGCCCTTTATTACATATAATTTTTATTGCATCATGATCTGAAAAGGATGCATTTAATATTTCTGCCTTTCTGCATTGGATTGTGAGGTTTTTATGCCCTAGTACATGGTCAATTTTTGTGTATGTGCCATGTACTGCTGAGAAAAAAGTATATTCCTTTCTATCCCCATTCAGTTTTCTCCAGAGGTCTATCATACCTAACTTTTCTAATGTTCTATTCACCTCCTTAACTTCTTTCTTGTTTATTTTGTGGTTAGACTTATCTAGTGCCGAGAGGGGGAGGTTCAGGTCCCCCACTAGTATAGTTTTGCTGTCTATTTCTTCCTGTAACTCCCTGAACTTCTCCTGTAAGAATTTGGATGCTATACCATTTGGTGCATATATGTTTAGTAATGATATTACTTCATTGTCTATGGTGCCTTTTAGCAGGATGTAGTTTCCTTCCTTATCTCTTTTGATTAGATCTATTTTTGCTTTTGCTTTGTCTGAGATCAGGATTGCTACCCCTGCTTTTTTTACTTCAGCTGATGCATAATATATTCTGCTCCAGCCTTTTACCTTTACCCTGTATGTGTCACTCTTTTTCAAATGTGTTTCCTGTAAACAACATATTGTAGGATTATGGTTTTTAATCCATTCTGCAATCCATTTTGTTTTATGGGAGAGTTCATCCCATTCACATTCACAGTTATGATTACTATCTGTGTCTTTTTCTCCATCCTTTTTCCCCCATTTTATGCTTTTCTTTCTCCTTTTTCCTTTCTCCCCTTCACTAGTGTTTTGCTTTTGACCACCGCCTCCTTCAGTCCCTTCCCCCTTTTATTATCCCTTTCCCTTTTCTTCCCCTTTACTCTTACTGCTTCTTCCCTCTTCTTCCCCCCCCCCTTTTCTTTCCCCTTTTCCCTCCTACTGCCTATAGGGCAAGTTAGATTTCTATACCTAACTGATTATATTATGCCCTTCTTGAGCCAAATCTGATGAGAGTAAGGTTCAAACAATGCTCCCCCCCTTCTTTCCCTCTGCTGTAATAGGATTTTGTGTCTTTTCCTGTAATGTAATTTACCCTTGTCTGCCTCCTCCTTTCTCAGTACATTTTCTAAGATCAGATTGATCCACTTATTTGGATCCATTTTTTTTTATCATTACATCAAAGTCAACTAATATCCACCCTCTTTATGTATACTCCTTTAACAAGGTGTAATAACAATACAGTTCTCAAGGGTTGCAAGTCTCATATTCCCTTGTAGGGGTTTAAACAGCCCCCCCCCTTATTAACAACATATTGTATTTTCTGTCCCATTTACCTTTTTAATTCCTTCTTGAGTCCTGTAACTTGAGATTCAAGTTTTTTGTTGACTCTGGTCTTTTTATCAGGAAAGTTTGGAAGTCTCCTATTTCATTGAATATCCACCTCCTCCCTTGAAAAATGATGCTCATTTTTGCTGGGTAATTGATCCTTGGCTGCATTCCAAGCTCCTTTGCCTTACAGAATATCATGTTCCACCCTGTGGTCTTTTAATGTAGAAGCTGCAAGGTCCTGTGTAATCCTGACTGTGGTTCCATGATATTTAAATTTTCTTTCTGGCTGCTTGCAGCACCTTCTCTTTCATCTGGTAATTTTGGAATTTTGCTATTATATTCTTGGTTGTCAATTTGGGATCTCTTTCAGGTGGTGATCAGTGGATTCTTTCTATGGTTATTTTCCCTTCTGGTTCTAGGACTTCCAGGCAGTTTTCCTTTATGATTTCCTGAAAGATACTGTCCAGGCTCTTTTTTTCATCATGATTTTCAGGTAGTCCAATAATTTTTAAATTGTCTCTCCTGAGTCGATTTTCCAGGTCGGTTGTTTTACTGATGAGGTATTTTATGTTTTCATCTATTTTTTCATTTTTTTGTTTCTGTTTGACTGATTCTTGCTCTCTCATAGAGACATTAGTTTCCATTTGTCCAATTCTAGTTTTTAACAGATTGTTTTCTTCTGTTAGTTTTTGTACTTCCTTCTTCAACTGGCCAATTGTGTTTTTTAGGGACTTGTTTCCTTCAGTGTACTCTTCTGTTAGTTTTTGTACTTCCTTCTTCAACTGGCCAATTGTGTTTTTTAGGGACTTGTTTTCTTCAGTGTACTTTTCTGTTAGTTTTTGTCCTTCCTTCTTCAATTGGCCAATTTGTTTTTTAGGGACTTGTTTTCTTCAGTGTATTTTTTTTCCAATTGGCCAATTGTATTTTTGAAGGACTCTTTTACCTCTCTCATTTGACTATTAAAATCCTTCTTGAGCTCTTCTAAGAAGGCTTTTTGGGCTTCAGACCAGTTCATATTCCCTTTTGTTGTTGCAGATGTGGGTTTGTTGACAATGTTGTCCTCTTCAGAATTTCTGTCTTGATCTTCACTCTTCTCATAATATGAATCTATGGTACGTTTCTTTTTACTCATGGTGTTTCTTTATTCCCTGGCCTTTAAAGAGATTGAGCTCTCCTGCTGGGGAACAGAGGGTACTGACCCAAGCTTCTTGTGTTGGGAGCCTAGGTCTTGGTCACTGGCTTTGCGTTCTGGGGCCTCTTATGCTGGCAATTGGAGGCTGTAGGTTTCTGGCAGCTTACCTTGTGTTGGGCTGGAATCAGCAAGGCTGGAACTTTCAGGCAATTCTAGGTTGCCTGCTTTTCCTTTCCTTTAGCTTTCTTCAGCTCCTTTTAGGTGGTGCTGCAGAGTGTTTATCTGCCTGGGGCCCCCTGCAGTGTTGTCTCCCTCCTTTCTGCTAATGCACTGGGAGATTCCTTTGTGGTAGAGTGCCAAAGCACCTGGTGGTTTTCTGAGCTGGTTTCCACTGGTTCCCCCACCCCCACCCTACTGAGGCTGGAGGTCCAGCTGTTGGTGTTTGCTCATTCTACCACCTGGGCTTCAGGATTTCTTCACAATTGGAGGCTGTAGGGCTCTGACAGCTCACCTGGTGTTGGGATGGAATCAGCAAGGCTGGGGCTTTAGGAAGCCTTTAGGTTGTTTTCTTCACCCTTCAGATGAATGCCACAGGGTGCTTGTCTGCCTGGGGCCCCTTGCAGTTCTGCCTCCCTTATTTTTGCTGAGGCACTGGGAGACCTGTTCGCTAGGCTGCTGCACTGCTGCTCTCCGTCTTTCTTATAGTTCAACTGTTCCCGGGTTTTTTTCTGGGGTGATATTTTCTGGGTTTTCACAGGTTGATAGGGGAGAGTGAGAGTGACTACCTTTTCACTCTGCCATCTTGGCTCCTGGAAGTGGAAGTCGCAAAGCATGAATTTTATGATTCTATGATTGCTATATAGCAAATGTCAGGCACAAATTGGGTCCCTGTCTCTAGACTCCCAGTTCAGAATTTTCATATGTAAGGCAGTGGAAAGGGCCCTGGTGTCTGTCAGATTCTGGCAATCCAAATATTCAGTCAATGTGCACGTGCACACACGTGTGTGTGTGTGTGTGTGTGTGTGTGTGTGTGTGTGTGTGTGTGTGTGAAAGAAAGTAATGTTTAATAAGGCTAAAAAAGGTAGATTGGGCCCAGATTGTAAAGGTCCTTAAAGCCAAACAGCAGTGTTTCCCAGTTACAAGACCACAGATTTAGGGTTATAATGGACTCTCATTGTACAGATGAGAGAAATGAATCCCGGGGATATCGTGACTTGTTCTGGGTCATACAGCATCTAAGGTAGAATTTAAACTTAGCTCTCCCTGGATCCTATTCCAACTCATTATACTCCATCCTCTACAATACACACACACACACACACACACACACACACACACACACACGCCCATACATATGCACGTATGTGCACACACATGCACTCACACACACCTGCACATATATACACATGTGCACACACACTCACCCATACACGCCAGCACACATGTACACACAGGTAGACTGAATACCTTGGTCCACAGACTCTGACACATTCCAGAGCTCTTTCCACTACCTTATATGAAAATCTAGAACTGGGAGTCTAGAGACATGGGCCCAATTTCTGGCTCTGCCATTTACTCTACAGTCATCATAGAATCATAGCTATAAAGCTGGAAAGGGTCTCAAAGGCCATCCAGTGTGACCCCTTCATTTTACACATAAGGAAACTGAGGCATAGAGATGGTAATAACTTGCCCAATGTCATGTAGTTAAGAAGCACCAAAGGCAGGATTAGAGTCTAAATATTGCCTCGGTGTCCATTCCACTAACTGTGTGCCTTAGACTCATTTTCCTTCTCTTGGGTCCCGATTTCCTCCTTCTGTAAAATAAGGGCACCAGATTAGATGATTACATTTTTTTCTCAGGTTGGACACTTTATGACTCAATGGCTCATAAGTCTGGTGTTGCTGCCAGACAGTGCTGTGCTAGTGGGTAGGTGTTTTGCAAGTTAGGACTCTGGCAGATAAGATCCTGCCAAGCCAAGCCAGTTCCATTCTCCCTTTGCTGCAGCAGGATCCAGCAATGGTGCCCTCAGCTTAAAGAACATAACCAGGGTCGTAAAGATAAGGGAGGGGGTGTCACTGATGCTCCCAGTGATGAATGAGTCCCCCAGCCTCTGCACCAGGGCCTGCCAGTATCTCTTCTCACTGCAAGGAATAGTTATCTATTGCACATCCTAAAATGTGTTTTTGTTTGCTGTCTGCTGTTGATAATGTTGACAATGATGGACAAGGCAATTTTCTCCTTCCTGTCTCCAGACACAGTCTTCACAGGTCTGGCCTCAGGCACCTGGCTCAGCTTGGTGTTTGCAGGTCATGTCTACCTCCCTTTCTTCTGGAGCTGCAAATTGATTCCCTTTCACTTCCACACCCTCCCTAGCTGTGTGTGTTTGGGGTTGGGGGAGGGGAAGATGAGATGGTGGAGAAGCTGGGCAATGACTCCTCTGAAGAGGACAGCTTGACATCCATCCATTCATTCATTCAATAAACATTTTTAAATGTGCTAAGCACTATGTTCAGTACTAAGGATACAAAAGACAAAAGCAATCTGTTATGTACTACCTATAATTGTTTAGGGGAAGGAGCCAAATGTGTGTGTGTGTGTGTGTGTGCATGCGTGTGCACGCTGAAAGTCCTGGAGTCTAACAGACACAGATGAATAAAAAATAAGCTGTGAAGAGCTGAGCTGTGAAGAGATCATCAATTCCTGACCCACTATGTACGGAGACAAGGATGGGGAGAGTTGCATCACATGGGATGCTGGGATAGGAGCAGGTGGGCTGTTATTTCTACAGGTTTCTCTGATGGCTAAATTCTACATTGATGGCCCTCTTCCTCCCCTGTGGAAGATCAGTCCCTCAAAACTCCACCTTAGCCTCTCTTTGGCTTTACGTCTTTCATCCTCTGTTCATCCTGTTATTCATCCTTTCTTCCTTGGTTATTCCCAAGGATAACCATAGCTACCATTACAGAATGCTTTAAGATTTACCGAGCGCTCTGTACATATTATCTTTTGCGGATTCTTAGAAGTATCCTGGAATTCTCTCGGATGCTTAGGAATCTAGATTTACAGCAGCAAGGGATCTTAGATATCATCTAATCCAACTCCTGCTTTTAATAGATGGGAAAACTGAGATTAAATGAGGTGACATGACTTCTCCATGTTGTCCTTATTGGTCAGTCATTTTTCAGTCATATCTGACTCTTCATGACCCCATTTGGGGTTTTCTCGGCAGAGATACTGGAGTGGTCTGCCATTGGAGAGGAAGCTGAGGCAGATGTGGTGAAGTGACTTTCCCAGGTTCACACAGCTAGTTAAGTTTCTGATGCCTATAGTCACATAGATGCAAATGTTGTGGGGGTGGGGGGATTCCAATTCTGGTCTTCCTCACTGTGGGCTCAAAGCTGTATCCATTATGATACACAATATTCAAGGTCCCTGCCATCTTCTGTAATATCTCACATTCTTTCTTTTCACTCTGCTCACCTCTGTATTAGCTTCTGGTAGTTACCTGCAGAACCACTACTTTAATATGAAAAGTCTCACCGTCCCCCAAATATTCTTTCTATCTATCTCCATAACTTAACTGGAAGCTGCCTTTTAAGGCTGCCTTTTCTCCCAATCCAGGATGACCTCAGAGTGAAGGGCAGAACTTTGTATTTATTCATTCACCATTCATGCATAAGTTCATTCATTCATTTATGTATTCAAAACAAAATGTAGTAAGTGCCTACTATGTGTCAGGCTATGTTGCAGGAACTAGGGATACAACAACAGCAAAAAAAAAACCCAACATTTGCCTTCAAGGAGCTTGAACTGGAGAAAAACAACAATTACATAAATAAGGAAATTTTGAAAAATATAAATACAGAGTAACTTAGTTGGGTAGGGTAGGGGACACTAGCAGCTGAGGAGATTTGGATAGGCCTCTTATAGAATGTTCGGCTTGACCCGAGCCCTGAAAGAAGTGAGGAATTCTAAAAGGCAGAGGTGAAGATGGAATGAATTCCTTGCTCTCTACTGCAGCTGTCAGGTCATTTTTCCACCATCCTAGTTCAATACTATCTCTTCTCTTGGAAGCCCAGGCTACCCCTTTACTTGAACTACTCTCTATTCTTCCTTATCCCTGTAATCAATTAGAAGTTTGAACCCAGCCCCATTGTTCTCAATCACTTTAGTTCTTACCCACCTCTCTAGCAGCTGATGACCCTTCAGCTTCTGCTTTATCAAGATGCCCCAGGTTTTCTAAGAGATCCTTTGTAACTCCTCTTCCTCCACTTCAAAATTCATCTGTACCTGCACCTTCCCTTCTCTATCAAAGGAAGTAATGTCTCTCCTCCTTGATCCCATCTCCTTCTGTCTACTTCTGGAACTTGCTCCATCAATCCACCCCTCTCTTTCATCTTTGACTCTTCAACTCCACCCGCTCTGAATGCCTACAAATATACTCAAGTCAATCCATCTAAAAAGCAAATCTGGAAGCAAATCTCAAATAAATCCATCTGAAAATGCAACAAAAGAAAAAAGAAGCCAATCTCTTTTTGACCTTGCTGTCCCCAGAGTTTCTGTCCTTCAACTTATTGCATTCTGTACCTAGACCAGTGCCTTGCCCAGATATTTTCTTTCCTTTTTCCAACTAAACCTGAGATTTCAATAGTATGGTGACCTCCCAATGAGGATATTCCCTCTACCAATGCCAATCAATACTGCATTGCAACTTACTGTCTTAGAGAGTTACCTGGGGCACTAAGAGATTTGTCCAGCAAGTCAAAAACACTCATGATGGAAAATGCTATCCACATCCAGAGAAAGGACTATGGAATCTGAATGCAGATCAAAGCATACTATTTTCTCTCTCTCTCTCTCTCTCTCTCTCTCTCTCTCTCTCTCTCTCTCTCTCTCTCTCTCTCTCTTTTTCTTTCTCATAGTTTTTCCCTTTTGTTCTGATTCTTCTTTCACAACATGATTAATATATAAATATGTTTAATATGAATGTCTATATATAGCCTATATCAGATTGCCTGCCATTTGGGGAGGGGAGAGGGGAAAGAGCGGGAAAATTTAGAACTCAAAATCTTATGGGAGTGAATGTTGAAAACTAAAAATAAACAAAGAGTGATTTGTCCAGCTAATATGCAGCTATTATGTGTCAGAAATGAGACTTGAATCCATGTGTTCTGGACTCTAAGGCTGGAACTGTATCCATTACTCCTCTCATACCTTACAAATAGTAGGTGGTTACAAAGTGCATTTTAGATTGGCTTGACTTTCATTCTTAGTGCTTTATTGAAACTATTATCTCTCAGGACAGCAATAACATCTCCTTCTTCTCCTTCTCCTTCTCCTTCTCCTTCTCCTTCTCCTTCTCCTTCTCCTTCTCCTTCTCCTTCTCCTTCTCCTTCTCCTTCTCCTCCTCCTCCTTCTCCTTCTCCTTCTTCTCCTTCTCCTTCTTCTTCTTCTTCTTCTTCTTCTTCTTCTTCTTCTTCTTCTTCTTCCTCCTCCTCCTCCTTCTTGGTCATACAGGTAGTAAGTATCTGAGGGTAGATTTGAACTCAGGTCCTCCTGACTCTAGGGCCAGTGCGCTATTCATTATGCCACATAGCCACCCCCAATAACTTCTTAATGGTCAAATATGATGACCTTGGTTGACTTCCAAGACACTGAATTCTCCTAGATTTTTCTCCCACTTTTCTTATTACTACTTATCATTCTCCATCAATGGACTGTATATCTCCCATCCCTTTAATGCACGTTCATTAAGTCTCTGTTCTTGATCCTCTTCTCTCTCATCCATTCCCTCTATGCAGATCACTCCCATTTATATCTCTAGTCTTGATTTCTCTCTGGAGCTTCAGACACATGTTTCTACATACCTGATGGAGGTCTCTACCCTAAACTCAACCCATGACATATAGATCTCATAACTCTCCTCTATTCATACCAATAATGAACATCTGACTCCTATTTTTCATTTCCTTCTTTATTTTAATCATATCATCATAGCCTTAGTCATTCAAATTGACAATCCTGACATCATTTGTCATAGGGTCATAGGGAGACATGCCTGGGAGGGATCTTAGGTGTCATCTAGTTCAATCCACTTACTTTATAGAGGGGGGATAAGATGAAAGAGGTTAAGATCCTAGGTCATACCAATGTAATTGCCAGCATTGGGTTTCAAACACAAGTCTTCTGACACCAAATTCAATGTGATTCTACCTCCCCCTGACCCTTGACTGCATCATTTTGTCTTACAACTTAAGTGCAGCCATTTCCAACTTCATAACATTTCTCATATTGATCCTCCCATGTCCATTCATACTACCAATGCTCTCATAGACTATACCAAGAGCCCCCTAATTCGTCTCTCTGCTTCCGGTCTTTCTGTTCTCCAATTCATCTGGTATGTATTTGTTGTTAGGATATCCTTTCTCTTGTTTCTCTGTACAAATATATTTATAACAACATTGTTTGTGGGAGCTAAAGTCTGGAAACAAAGTAAATTCCCAGCAATTGGGGAATGTAAATTGTGGTATGTGAATGTAATGGAATATTATTGCACTGAAGGAAATATGAACATAAAAAATCCAAAGAAATATGGGAGGACTTGCATGATATGAGATGGAATAAAGAAGCAGAGTTTGAAGAATAATATACCTACTGACTGTGCCTACAGAAATGAAGACAGCATTGCCTGGCAACAGAAATCAGGTTAAATACAATGGATTACATTGGTACTGCTTTGTTAAAGATAAAGCCTTCTGTTCACTTAAGAAATGGACAGATGCAAGAGTTGCATAAGCTAACAGTCTGAAACATTCTTTGATGCCATTTTGATTACTGATTTTTGAGAAGTATATATTGTCCGTGATCATGTATGTTTGTGCTTATGCTCACCATTTATTAATAAACTTAATAATCTGTTGTACCATTTGAACTCAGAAAATTAGACTCTAAGGGGTGAAATCCTGTGGGGAGAAATGGAATTCTTTGGCTTGGTGTGATCTATGGAAGGAAAAGGAGCTTAGAGTCTCAAAGGGACAATGTTGTTTTTCTCTCCTTCTGCTGGAAGGAGAATATTTTGAGAAGGGAAAAAAAGAGTGGTTGAGGAGGCTGAGCTCAGTAGTTTGATCTGAGTACCAGAAATGGCAGCATGAGGCAAAGTTTCATTTGCACTTTCATTTGTGGTTGGGGATGGAAATCAAAAGAGACATTTCATGAGATAAAGTGGGAATGGTATGGGGGTATCTAGCTCTTGTCACTTGGCTTCAACCTGTCTTGAAGGCCTCTGAGGAGGAGTGCGGCTGACATGGACCTATGCTTGTAGATGGAACCTTTCTTCTTAGGAGATCTACTGAAGGACAATGACAAGATCCATCTTCCCTCCCCTTTTCTTGAATCCTGAGATTGGAAATTCTTAATCCAAAGTTGTTTTTTCTGTCCTTGAAGTTGTTCATAATTCCTGACTTAATTAGTACTTTAACACCGGCTTACTCTTAATCATAAATGATCAATAATAACTGCTTTTGATGGTGTTTTTTATTATTTGTGAACAAGTAGTTATACAGAGAGAGGACTACCGACTGATCTTGGTATACAAGTAGAAGTAAATGATCATTGGTAAATTTGAATACTGACTGGTCGAATGGGGATGATGTGAGAGAACACATTGATTTATTATTAATCAACAAATGTCCTTAAGCAGATAGAGCTGGGTCTGGGACATTTGCCCTAAGATGAAAATGAGTCAGTCACCATTATTGTCTGGGAAGAATGATGCTAGTACCTAATGCTGTTCTTCATCATTTCCCCCCTTCTCCTTTTGAATGCCCAGAGAAATCCCTCTGTAGAGGTGCAATTGATCAAATACCTAGAGAGTGATCATACCCAGTAGGAGGAGAGAGGGATTATTTAGACAAGGTTGGCAATACCTACATTCCAAGATTGGGAACCAGAAGAGGGAACAAATACCCTCTGCTTTCACTTTTACCTTAAACTAAATAAACTCTGATTCCAAGAATGACAAAGGCTATAAAAGAAACACAGATTTAGATCTGTAAAGGCCCTCAGGGGCCATCCTGGATAATGCCATGATTTTACAGATGAGAAAACTGAGGCCCATTGAGTGAAAGAGATTTGATCAGGGTTAGACAGGTAATATGAAACAGAGATGGGATCTGAGATGGGAAATGAACCGAGTGAGGTCCTCTGACTCTAGAGTGAGTGCTCTCTTATAGTACCATCTCCACATTATAGTCTCTTGGAAGCTCAGGTCTGACCCCATCACTCTTTACCTCAAAACTTTGATTAAATAGGAAGTCCAAGATCTAGCATTCAGAGCCTTCAAGGATTGGCAGGAGCGCCCCTCCCCCTTTCCAGCTTTATCTGATACTTCTTTACTATAGGAACTCCACCTCTCAGACAAACTGGTTGAAAACTTATTTCCTCAAAATATCTCACACTTTCCTGTCTCTGAGTCTTTGCTTGTGACAAGCCTTTCCCCTGAGAGACCTTAAATTCCACCTTTCATTTATATAGTCTGAATCTCATCTCCTCCAAGAAGCTTTCCCCATCCATATCCCACACCATCCCCAGCCAGAATTGAACTTTCTGACCCCAAAGAAGTTTGTTTTTCTATCATAATGAAAACATTTACCTTGAGTTATAAACCTGTGACTTAGGAATTTATGGTATTATCTCTCTTACACTATTGAAACACTTGAAGGCCAGGGACTTGTTTGGGTTCATTTTTTTGTTTTTCACACCAATGAACTGATCAACAAGCATTCATTAAACACCTACTTTGAACCACTTACTTCATGTTAAATTTT
The DNA here is from genome assembly GCF_003287225.1 of Phascolarctos cinereus. Classification (NCBI taxonomy): domain Eukaryota; kingdom Metazoa; phylum Chordata; class Mammalia; order Diprotodontia; family Phascolarctidae; genus Phascolarctos; species Phascolarctos cinereus. The sequence goes on from NW_027555958.1 coordinate 38,838,359, forward strand.
GGCTATGCAAGGACAATCCATGAAACATCTTGTCTGATTGCATCCAATTAAGCACTGGGGAACAAAGAGAAGGCAAAAAAAAAAAGTATCTGCCCTTAAGGAGCTTATATTCTAATGGGGGAGATAACATATACCAATCAGTGCAAGTGAGATAAATGCAAAGTGGATGGAAGGGTGCCTTAGAGAGAAAGGTATTTACAGCTGTAAGGACCAGAAGAGGTCTCCTAGAGCAGGGCTTCTTAAACTTTTTCCACTGGAGACCCCTTCAGTGCTTCTTAAATTGTGGGTCAAGACCCATGGGGTGGCATTTGAGTTAAGGCTTAAAAGAAGCCAAGAATCTGAGAGTTAGAGGTTAAAAGGGGGAGCATGCCATTACAAAGGCATGGTGATGGAAAATGAGTTGCTATATGGGAAGGACAGCAATTAGACCACTATGTTTGGACCACAGAGTTCATGTAGAAGATTTATGGATGGATTGAAAGGTTTCAGGTTGTAAAGAGTGTTAAATATCAAACAGCAAAGTTTTATTTGATCCTATAGGTAATGAAGAGCCACTGACGTTAATTGAGTAGGGAGATGCAATGGTTTTACCTGCACTTTAGATAAATCAGTTTGACAGCAGTGTGGAGGAAGGGAGTGGAGAGATGTCTAAAGAAGGGAGATCAATTAGAAGGTTACCGCATTTATCAAGAAATGAACTAGTCCTTACTCCCAAGGAACTTGCATTTAATAACAATTATGGAGAGGCATTCTTAAGTGTTTGTTGAAAAAATGTATATTGAATGAATGAGATCTGGAGCCTGAGAAGGGACAATCACTTCCTTTCTAAATATTCTTTGTAATAGGGTTTGGGACTGGGGATAGCAAAACAAAAATGAAAGTCTCAAAAAGCCCCTCTCAGGTTGGTTGTCAGGAATTTCCTTGTTTATTTCATAGAAATATGAAGAAGTCACTGAGTTGTATCTTTGGTGTCCCCTAACTTTCCTTTCTCTGCTCCTTTTCAGAGCTTTTCCCTTGGCCCACTTAAATCACCCTCATTTTACAGATTAGGAAAACTGAGACTCAGAGTTCTTAGATCACTTTTCAAGGCCAAACAGTTAAGTGAATTTTATCCTCTAGAAAATGAAGAATTTGGACCAGGTCACAATTCCCTTGGGCTCTGAAATTATTGTAACCAGTCCATGAAGTCATATGCATATCAATTATTTGTCATTTTGATCTAAAATTGAAGCTTCCATCCCTTGAAAGTCATTTTCCAGTCTCTGAAAGCTGCAAAGGGAATAGCAGCTACTATCCCATGTAATCAGTAAGCAAACATACCTTCTGGAGACTGAATCAATAGTAATATCTTGCACCTTCTTTGTATTACTATTTTTCAAATGTACCTAGATGCTGTTGTGATTAATAATATATAACTTCACCTACTAGAGCTCCTGAATTCTTAATAGATTCTTCTTATATATTTGCTCAATCGCCTGAGGCTAATAGCACTAATATCAGGCAGTTGGATGGTGTAGTAGGTACAGTGTTTGATTTCTAGTCAAGAAAACCTGAGTTCAAATTTGATCTTAGATACTCTTTAGCTATGTGACCCTAGGCAAGTCACTTAACCTCAATATCTTCTATAAAATGCAAATAATTATAACAGCTATTTTGTAGGGTTATTCTGAGTATCAAGTGAAATAATATTTGTGAAGTGTTTTACAAACTTTAAAACTGTCTATAAATGCCAGCTATTATTAGTATCATGGGAGGGTCTACAAAAAAAATTGATATTAAAAAGAGGTTTCAAGACAGTTTGAAATTATTAGACCAGGTGGGCTGTTAAGTCCCTTTTAACTCTCAGATCCTAGGTCCTTCATGTTCAAGCACTTGGCCTGCTAGAAATCTATCCAAAGCAGGATCTTAGGGGATGATTGGTGAAGACTTTGGGGGCAGAAGCATTATCTGGGGTGGGGGAAGCTCAGAAAATTGTTCCTTAGGAAGTTGCATTTTCATAGGCTCTAATAATGACTGGGATTTATATAGCACCTTAAGGTGTGCACATGCTTTAAAGTAACCCTACCAGTGGTACTAAAGGTGTTGCTGTCCCTACTGCATAGATGAGGAAACTGAGGTTCAGAGTGGATTGTTGTTGTTCTTTATTCTCCAAGACCTTCCAGACCCCTCCCACCTTAGGGGAGAGAAAATCTATTCAGTTTTTGGAGGGAGTTCTGTGACACAGCTGACCTGGGTGGGCCCCAGGACTTCACCTTGACCTTCAAACAGAACCAGGGACTGAAGTCAGACTCAGGGGTTTTTGGACTCTATGCACAGTGTGCTTCCAACTACATACAATAAACTACATTTCTATAATTGAAAGTGAAGTTCTAGTATGCTGCAAAGAGGAATAGATATAGAAATTGTACCCATGGTCCAGAAGAGATGTGGGAGCTATGTCTATGACAAGCAAGGGCTTGGCAGAAAAGAAAAGGATGACGGACTGACCATCTGGGAAAAGAAAGTGTCTTTGCATGAAATCCAGATCTGCTTCATCTGTTTATGTGTGTGTGGGGAGAGGGAAGACAGACAATAGATAACCCCAGCTAGTTGCCACGATGTCTGAAATTCCACCATGAAGTATTCAATCCTTTAAGTTGAATACTACCTTCTCCATATTGAATCTTCTTTAAAAATGCAGATTCCTCAGCCCCTGTAACATATTAATTTAGACTACTCTTCCCTGGCCTTACACAGTCTGAAAATATAGAGGAAGAGAATAAAGGTGTGTGCGTGGGGGGTGGGGGGGAGCTATGTAGAAGGCAGGTATGGGCTGCTTTAGAAACCAAAGAAGGAACATGGTCTAAAGATAAGACTCATAGAATCTCAGAGTAGGAAAACAACCCAGAATCCATCACTTCTGGATGTTCTTAACCCTTTTTGTGTCCTGGACCCTTGGCCAGTCTAGTTTGGTGAAGCCTAGGGACCCCTGTTCAGAATTAATGTTTTTAAAATGTGTAAAATATTATATTTAGGATTACAAAGGAAACCAATTAATTATATTGAAATAAGAGCTCATAGACCCCAGGCTAAGAGCCCCTGATCTAGTCTGATAGGGACCTAGACAGAACCTCCCCAACAGCAAAGGAAGGAGGAACTCTGCCTCCAGAGGCCCCTTGTTTGTTGTCAGAGAAAAGTAGGATGCCTGACCTGCCCAGATTTAAACCAACTGGAGCCTGAATAGAAATCTCACCCTTACCTCCAATAGGCCTCCCCAGTAGATTCAATGTAGATGGTACATATAAGCATTTCAGGAGAGCTTACAGTTGAAGCATCTCAGTTTCTCCCCTTGCAAGATGGAGTCAGGGTGGACACCCATATTGAGCCTAGAAAGCCCCACTAGTTTTTTTTCTAGGAAGAGATAGGAGATTTCCCAGTGGTAGGAACTCTGAAACAATACTATCAGTCTTCATAGATTTATTTAAATACAAATTGGGCTGTGGTGGAGATAAGAAGGCCCCCCCCTTGTTATGGAAATGAAGAGAGGGGCTGAGGACTCTTCCTTTTTGATATGCTAATGAGACGAGGTGCCACCCTGGGGTGGGGATGGCCCGAAAGGGAGGCTTGCCTCCCAGTTCTTATTTGTGCTATTTTAATTTCAGCTGCAGGCTACATCAGGCTGGTTGGAGGGATTGTGTAAAGATAATTACAGCCCCATTATTAATCAGATGGCAGCGAGGAGGGGGGGGGCTGCTGGCTCTTCTGCCATCTCTGCTGCATACTGATCTGGCCCCCACTGTGCTACACTCTTCCCAGTCTCTTTCCCCCACCTAGTGGTGACTGTAGGAAGTACATAGCAACACAGAGAATGAAGGAGGAGGTGGGTAGAGCAGAATGGAGCAGATTGAGATTTTAAATGATTTTTTCTGTAGCTTCCAGGATGCTCTGTAAGATTCCAGTCATTATCCCCACCCTGCCTCCAACTCCTATTCAAATAGGTCTGGGTACCTGGTCCTTAAATGGGTTCTTTATGAAAGAAGTGTGAATAGGGGGCAATTAGAGGACCTGGGTTCAAATCCAGTGAGCTTAATCAAGTTGCTTGACCTCTCTTGGTCTCAGTTTCTTCATTTGTAAAATGAGGAGGTTGAGCCAGGTGACCAGGTTTCCTTTGAGTTCTAAACCTCTGAACTAAGGTTAACACTGCTTTAGAGCTGGAAGGAAGCTTGGAGGATTTCAAGTCCCCCTTAGGGGCCATCTGCTTTTTATAGATGAGGAACTTCAGGGCTCTCAGAGCGCAAGTGTCTTGCCCAATGTCACAGAGCTGATAAGGGGCAGAGCTAGGATTCTAAATGTCCTTTATCTAAACGCCTTTCAGCAGCTAATCCTGCGCTCTGCCGAGGGTGATACCTATAATGGGGAAGTAGAGGGGAGCCGTGGAGACAGCACTCAGCTCCTTCCTCCTTTGTTCCTGCTTAGTTTAAAGCTGGAAGGAATATCAGGGGGGCTTCTAGTCCAATCCCATTATTTTACAATTGAGGAAAGTCGCTGAGACCCAGTGACTTGTCCAAGGTCACTCCAGTGGCAGAGCTAGCAGAAACCAGGTCTTCTGACTCTAAGGTCAGATTAGGTTTGAACTCTAGCCCTAATATGTCACCTTTCTAAGGTAGGTCACTTTTCCAGTCTCAGTCTCTCCATCTGGAAAAGGGGATAATGATTCTTATAACCAGCTACAACTCATAGGGCTTGAGGGAGGAAAGTGCTTTATTCTTAAAGCATTGCAAAAATGTATGCTTTCCCTCCTGAATTTGTTGTTTAAATTTCCTTTTTAAAAATAATTTATATTATATAAATAATTTATATATGAATATGTACAAATATGTTCTATATCTATATAATCTCTGCTTCACAAAGTAGCCCCCTTCCCAATCCATCCCAATCCACATAGACTCCTCTTTTCTTTACTGCTAGAGATCCTTCTTGAAGCTGCTTGCATGCTGCCTCTCTGTCTATGCCTTTCTGGAGTGTGTGTGTGTCTGCTTCCTGCTAGAGACACTATGTTTTACTGGTAAGATCATATACTGCTTCAAGGAGCCTTGATGGATGGAGGAAAGAAGGGAGACAAATCTTCTCTACCCCCTGCTGCCCTCTGATATAGTTGCAAAGATGCTGCCCAAATGGACATATGCAACTGAAGTATATTTATGGACTACAAGACCATCAGGTTTATAGTTGATTGTCTCTGCCGGTGTGACCAATATTTAGCCAGCCAATCCCAGGCTCCCCTTTGAAATCAATCAAGGAACAAGTTCCAACTTCATAAAGGGATCTTGGGCAGCATCACCTGGTGTGTTTGAATATTAATACTTCATTGCCTCTGATATGTACCCTTTCCTTTCTGTGATTATGGGAGGGTTGGTGGGGTAGAATTGATTAGTCAAATATCAACTATCTCCACACACACGAAGACTAGCTAAGGCTAGGTAGCTCTGGTGTCTACAGAAGCATCAAAGACTTGGTAATAAACTGGTTTGCAGTTTGCAGAGACATTCAGGCTTCCTCAAGACCTTACCTGTCATTTCTTTCCACCTCTGAGGTGTGATCAACCTTGTCAATGTTTGAAACCTGACTATAAAACACTCTTCAGTTTAAAAATTGGAGATTTCAGGACATTAAGTGAGGAGTTTCCTGGGTTATTGGTAATTTGAGTAACCTGGAAGGCCCCCTTTTAAGAGACTGACTGGATCAAAAGGGAGATATATGGGACATTCATTACCCATACTCGCTTTCTTTCTTCTTTCCTCTTTCCAGTGAGGATCAGGTCAAAAACTTGGGAAAAGATGAGGGCACTGTCTCCTGGCACTAATGAGTTAGTGCTCTCTGGCCCAATGTGCCTGACAAAAGCCTTGGCTTGTGCTTCTATTTCAAATTTGCGGGGAGTGAGGAGGTAGAAGAAGGGTAGAGAAACATCACTTTATCAGTGCCAGTGGGAAGCACCAGGTCAGAGTTATCCCCTAATAGTATCCACCACTTGAAAAGACCTTAGAGATGGAAGTGACCTTAGAGTATCCATCTACCTCAAATCCTTCATTTTGCTGATGAGGAAACTGAGGCTCAGAGAATCACACCGATTTGCCTAAGGTTATACATACAGTAAGTATCACAGCTGGGATTTGAACACAAGCCCTCTGACTTCATGCCGAGGTACAGTGAACTGATTTTTAAAGTTTAGCCTCAGGGTTTGTGTATGGGATTGGGGGATGGGGGAAGGACTGTTTTGTGTTATCTTTAGAGGAAAATTATAATATTTAGAGCTGGAAGAGACCAACAAACCTCTCTAACAGAACTCCTCTTCATTTTACAGATGAGAAAACTGAGACCTAGAAAGGGGAAGCAACATAACCAACTGATGAATGTCATTAACAAGTCAAGACATCACCTTTGTAATATCATTGGGCCATCTTTGAGATCTAACAACAACAATGTCAGATCTGGAATTTGGGCCTGTGCCCTCTGCGTCTAAACAGGGTGCTTTCCTCGCTTTACCATGCTGCCTCTCTGGGTAGGGAAAGCTTTGAAGCTCAAACAGAGAATCAAATAGGAGATGCCGTTCTCCTGACTTTTTTGTCATGTGATCTCTTTGTGCCTCAGTTTCCTTATTTGTAAAATGAGTGAGTTGGACTAATGAGTTATGAGGGTCCTTTGTGGCTCTAAATCTATGATTCTAGAAAAGTAAAGAGGTAATTTTGAATTTCTAACTCACAGATGCACTGTGGGCTTTCAGTTCAGCCTCCCTCTCGCAGGCTGATCTGGGAGGAAGATTTCCTGTAGGACAGGAGGAGAGTATCATAGGATGTTGGAGCTGCGAGAAATCTTGGTCATCAGCTAATCCAGGAGTTCTTAACCTGGGATCCGTGACTTTTTTTTAATGGATAACTCCTTAAGTCTAATTAGTTTCCTTTGGAATCCTGTGTATTTTAGTTTATTCATTTAAAAACATTATGGTGAGGAGGCAATCCATAGGCTTCACCAGGCTGCCAATGGGGTCCATCACACACACACACACACACACACACACACACACACACACACACACACACAGAATAAAGAATTCCTGTTCTAGTTCAACTCTCACTTTAGCAAACAAACTTAGGAAGTGACTTTCCCAAGATCACACAATTAAGAATAGAACCAAGATTTAAAAGGAAGCATTCTGACTCCAAATCCCAGACTCTTGGCTAATCTCAGGAAGTGATTCTGTCATTTTCAGACCTCAGGGGAACCACTCCGAATCCGAAACAGGTGTGTTCGCCAGGATGTTTCAGAAGACATTTATTGGAATTGTTTTTCCACTGGGCCACTAGGTGGCGCAGTATATTTAACAGTGGACCTGGAATCAGGAAGACCTGAGTTCAAATTCAAATCAGACAATTACTAACTATGTGACCCCGGGCAACTCACTTAATCTCTATATTTCTCATTTTCCTTATCTGTAAAATGGAGACAAGAATAACACCTACTTATCAGGGTTGTCATATGGCTAAAATAAGATAATATTTGCAATTTTTGCAAACTTTAAAAATCTATAAATGCTAGCTATCATTATCATCATCATTATCATTAGTGGAGATGTGTTTGCATTGAGTCATTCACATCTTCCTTGACCTCCTTGTGATCATTGTCATGAGTCTGAGAGACAACTGTCCAGGACTTGGGAAACGGGTGATTTTCTTTGTGAGAATCTTATCAACTGGTCCTTCGGGAGCTGGAATTTTAAAACTTGGCATCATCAGTGCCATGCCCTAGCCAAGAAAATAACTTCAAAAGTGTCTCCCAGGTCCAGAAAACATTAACTGAGCCTCCCAAGGTGCTTCCCTCTGCATGGCAATAGCAGTTTTGACCTTTGAACCAGTCCAGTTACAGCAGCAAGCACACTTTAACCCCAAGAAACTCACTGCAATGGTGGCATTTACTAGTGCTTTGTGTCATCATACCCCAGGGAAGGCAAAAGAGCTGGTCAACTCCACCAGGGAATGAGTGCCCTCTTATTTTCTCCTTGACTACCAAGTGTGAGAAAGTCTCCTTTCTAAGAAATTTCAGGAAAAGGCTTCAGAAGCTCCCAGAAGTTTTCCCCTGGGCCACAACTGCCTCCATTCATTGAATCACAGATTTGGAAAGGATAGTCTGTGTATCCTCCAAATCTAGGTCCAGTATGATGAAATTACTTGCCAAAGGTTACAGAATAGAGAAGAAATTATAGTGCTTTGAGCTCATTGCCCCTTTCGCTCAGCCCTTCTGAGGGAAGGGAAAAGGGAAAGGAAAAAGGGAAGGGAAAGAGAGGGTGCATCCATCATGTCAGTGAGGCTCAATGCTATGAGCAGAGGGACTACTGCTACTATCCCAGGATTCCTCAGTCTTATGAATAAAGACCTCATTCTCAGACCAGCTTCTCAGCTATCATCTAAAAGAGATGGGGTCTGCCATCCCCACCCCTATCAACAACAACTGGTGACCAACTTCCACCAACAAGGCAGACAAGTGAGCCTTGCTGAAATAGAAAGCACCCTAAAGGAGGGACAGGAAGTTTAATATATTGGGAATGTCAAACCACCACCACGACTTGCTGCTGTCAGACCCCTATGGGAACAAAAAAGGACCCTTCTTCAGAGAGCCCCAGCAACAGCAGCACCCTGCCTCCCCCACATCACTAACTCTGCTTCCAGCCCATCTCCCATAGGTCTCATTCAGGAAAGCAACCCCTGTGGAGAAGGTGCCTGCTATGCTTACCACCACCACATTGACTACTAACTAACCAGTTGCCACCAACAGACAGGTAAGAACAAGAGATCTGGGAATAGCAGGACCCTGGTTCCTTTCCAGGACTTTCTTAGAGCCCTCTCAGCTGTATCATCTCCAGCAAAGATGTCCTCTGTATCACCCAGTTTGGCTGTTTCTCCCATCTTTACTTTCTTTATTACCATTTCTATGCCACTGTAAGTACATCTGGGACTTTGATGTTACGGTACAGCTGTAGTGGTTCCCCCATCCATAATGACTGAAAAAAGACCACCATTAATTTTTTGCCACCTTCCCCACATTTTTATTCTTTTTCTTCCTCTGTCCTTAGGCTGTGGGGATACAGACAACAATGAAACTGTCCCTTCCTTAAGATTGATCTCCTTATCTGTAGAAGAGGGAACATATTGGGCCTCAGGAGGGAAGAACTCAGAGGAAGCAGAGGTAGGGAGGACAGATGGAGACTTGAGGAAAGTGGAATTCTTGAGTAAGGAAGTCTAAAAATGGAGGAAATCCCTGAGAGAGCACAAGGAAAGTCCTCCTAGACCGAGGGGAAAAGGCCCTGAAGAACACAAAGCATTCTTGATTCTGGGAGGAAAGACAGGAAGGAAGATATTGTCTGCAAGGCTGGATAATCTATTCTAGCTACTTGTGTTGCCCATCTTATAATTACGAGGGGGAGTCACTAAGTAAGACTGAATTTTCAGTTTTCACTGACATTATTTATCTACAATGAACAGACAATCACATCCCCCTCACTCCTCTGTCTGAATATATGCATGGCTCTCACGGTCTCTGCAGTGTACACTTGGCAACATTTTTGTTCCTGTTTCTGAAATAAAGTATTGCAGCTCTATGCTCAAATTCAATTTATTGTCTAGCCGAATAGTCTGTGTCTCACTCCCTGTAGCAGCACACTTACTGATGCTTTCTAAGAAGCCTGGCCTGGGGGGATATTTCCAGAGGGACAGCTCACGACCAGGGTTAGAGCTAGGGGTAATTCAATTCAATAACATTTATTGGATGTAGGGAGTGCTAGGATATTTGCCCTTTCCCCCTCCCTTTCCCATTTGAGTAACTGGGGAAAATAGAGTGGCTCTGCTTTTCAAAATCATTTTTAGAAGGGATGGCTAAGGGAGATAGGAAGGGATACATTCAGAAATGAAAGTGACGTAAATCGATCAACCAATCAAGTATGCATTAAGCACCAATCATGAGTCAGGCACTGTACTAGCTTTTGGGAATACAAATGAAATGGATGAAATTACCTCGAGATAGCAATAAACACAGATTTAAAAAGAATAATGTGCAGTAGAAAGAACACTGGTGTGGGGTCAGAGGAGCTGAGCTCAAATCCCATTACTGATGCTTGCTGTCTGTGTGACACTGGGCAAGTTACTTGACCTCTCTGGTATCCTCATCTGTAAAATGAGGGGATTGAACTCAGTGGCCTCTGAGATTCCTTGCAGCTTCGAATCAATAATCTTACGATCTGGAAAAATAAAAGTGTATCTGCCCCCAAGGGAGATTCATGATGACAGGTTAGATTGGGGTTGATAACTGAGAGATACTGAAGATGGCAGAGAAAAGGATGAACTAGGGTACTGCTGGATCTCAATCACTCTTCTCTGTCTGTTTCTCTGTCTCTCTGTCTCTTTCTATCTCTCTCTGTCTTTGTCTCTGTCTCTCTCTGTTTCTCTCTGTCTCTCTGTCTCTGTATCTCTGTCTCTGTCTCTGTCTCTCTGTCTCTCTCTCCCTCCCTCCTTCTCTCTCCCTCCCTCCCTCCCTCCTCCTCCTCCTCCCCAGGAACCCTGAGTCTGCTTTTTGCAGTGTTTTTTATTGGTCTAGGAGAAAGTGATGACAACCAGGGAAGAAAATTAAGATCCAATTTCATTCTCTCCCCTTATCTTACACTGGGAGGTTGGTATTGAAATATTGGAGGACATCAGATGACTGTCACCAGCCTGAACTGAGAAAGAGATGGACTCATCTACCAGCAGATTTCAAAAAGTGGTCAGAACAATTGTGTATATGGCTGCAATACAAGACCATGAAGACATATATGAATATACATATATATATATGTGTGTGTGTGTGTGTATGAAGATATATAAGATATATAAGAGGTAAACGTCCCCATGTTTCTTCTATCTAGACCTATACATACTCCAAGTAGCAGAGAGTAGACAGGCAGCATTGAGCCAAAGCAGGGCTTCTGTTGGAGGACCACTTATACTGAGGAGGTAAATGGAGCTGGGGATTGAAGCCTATCTTTTATTCTTCCTTCCTTCCTTCCTTCCTTCCTTCCTTCCTTCCTTCCTTCCTTCCTTCCTTCCTTCCTTCCTTCCTTCCTCCCTCCCTCCCTCCCCTTCCTTCCCTCCTTCCTTCCTTCCCTCCTTCCTTCCTTCCCTCCCTCCCTCCTTCCTTCCTTCCCTCCCTCCCTCCCTCCTTCCTCCCTCCTTCCTTCCTTCCTTCCTTCCTTCCTTCCTTCCTTCCTTCCTTCCTCCCTCCCTTCCTTCCCCCTCCCTCCCTCCTTCCTTCCTCCCTCCCTTCCTTCCTTCCCTCCTTCCTCCCTTCCTTCCTTCCTCCCTCCCTTCCTTCCCCCTCCCTCCCTCCTTCCTTCCTTCCTTCCTTCCTTCCTTCCTTCCTTCCTTCCTTCCTTCCTTCCTTCCTTCCCTCCTCCCTCCCTTCCTTCCTTCCTCCCTCCCTTCCTTCCCCCTCCCTCCCTCCCTCCCTTCCCTCCTTCCTTCCTTCCTTCCTTCCTTCCTTCCTTCCTTCCTTCCTTCCTTCCTTCCTTCCTTCCTTCCTTCCTCCTTCCTTCCTCCCTCCCTTCCTTCCTTCCTTCCTTCCTTCCTTCCTTCCTTCCTTCCTTCCTTCCTTCCTTCCTTCCTTCCTTCCTTTCTTCCTTCCTTCCTTCCTTCTTTCTCCTTATTTTATAATACCATGAATTATATGTGCACAAGTAGGGTGCTGGATGCAATACACTGGTAGGAATGATGTACATATCACCCTAGGGTTTCTGAGTAGAGGACCATAGACAAAAAAATAAGAATCCCACCCTCCCCATTATATTTCTCTTCTCAATGGCACCTGGGACTCTGTTCATGGTACACATGACTCCACTGCGTGAACTCTGGCCTTATCTTGATTGGAATCAGGCCTTCATATCACTTCCTGGCCATTTCCAAACCATTGTGTAGCAGATACCCTTAACTCCTCTTTTAAACTCCTCTTTATGTGTTTTCTGCCCTCCTTAGAATATAACTTCCCTGGAAATGATGCCAGAGTAAGAGTAGAGAAGAAGAACATTACCCAAGTTACTTATGGACTAAAGGATGAAAAGCCTAAAAACATCACTGATTTGTCTTTATCACAAAAGAAGAGGTCAGTCCAAAGATGATCACTCACATGAGATATGTTTATCCTTCTCAGTTTGGGGGTTTATCCCATAATATTTTGACAGACTGAGCTTCATGAGCAAAAGGGTCAAAATGCAAGAACTATTTCTAGACCACAGTGAGGAAAGCAAATACTTTGCAGAGAGTGGTGGTGTCATTATCCACTGATGACACCAATTTAAATCTTAGTTGGCTCATGTGAGCTTAAAAAAGAAGCCCTACTCTAAGATTTGAAAGCAAATTTTACCAAGCCCTTTCCCTTTGGAACAAAAAAACATATTTGGTTTATTATATCGGCCATCTAAGTGTGTTGTTGTCTTCTCTAGTCCCATAATCTTTTGTAAGCCAAGTCTCTATTTCCCAGTGGTGGAACAAAGACAGAAATCAGTGCTTGACTTAAATATCTATTTTTGTTTCTTTTCATTTGACTATTTAAATTTTCTGGTTTATTAAAAAATCAAATAAGAAAAAAGAATGTAACCTCCCTGAAGGCAGGAATTGTCTTGCTTGTTTGTATTTGTATCTTCAGCATTTGTTACATTGCCTGACATAGAATTAACACTTAATAAAAGCATTTTCGTTCATATATTAATTCTGAGCCCTTCACATCATGAGTCTCTGACATAAATATTACAAAACAGGGCAGCTAGGGGATGCAGTGGATAAAGTGTCAGCCCTGGAGTCAGGAGGACCTGAGTTCAAATGTGACCTTAGACATTTGGCATTTACTAGTCCTGTGACCCTGGGCAAATCACTTAACCTCGATTGCCTCAAAAAAAAGTTACAAAGCACAATTTGCTTTACTCTCTCATGGTAGACCCACAGGTAGTAAGTGTTAGAAGGTGGATTTGGATTCAGGGATTCTGAATAAGACATGAGGCATTCTCAACTGCACTGATAGTGCTATGGTTGGGGATTGGGGTGGGAGGGGGGAGGGGAGGATGCCTAGTAGTAGTCACAATTAAACCCATCTCCTCTTTCTTCTTCTCACCAAAAAAAGGGGCAGGGAGAGGAAAGGAACAAAAAGTAAATACCTACTATGTTCTGGGAACTGTGCAAAGCACTTTACAAATATTATTTTATTTGATCCTCACAATCATTTTTGGAGGTAGGTATTATTATTTCCTTTTTTTAGAGTTGAGGAAACTGAGGCAGACAGAAGTTAAGTGACTTGCCCAGGATCACACAGGTGGGATTTGAACTCAGGTCTTCCTGAACAAGAATAAAGTTCTTCCTGTTCAGCCTATGAGAAACAGCAATAGAAGAGGATAAAAGTGAAAAGCCTCCTGGCAATCTCTATGCCAGTCATCCCTGAGTGGCACCATAGTAAAAGGAAGGAGAGTAAAAAAAAGGAGTAATAAAAGATCTTCCTTTAACTTTTCTCCTTCACCCTCTTTCACTCCCAGGCTCCTCATGAAACAAAACATAAAACCTGTCTCTGGCTGAGCTGTGACTTTGTCGTGACATTTCAGTTGTAATCATCAATGTGTCAGGCTGACTTACCCTTGGCTTCCTTATTCAGGTGGGTTTGGGCAGGCCCTGGGGGCCAGTCTTTGTATTTCTGTAAGCATTAACACCAGAGGGATTAGACTGAGTAAATTCTCAGTCTGTTCCCAAGGGCACTATCTTTGTAAGAAATTGCTGGAAAGAAATGGATGGATTAGGTCTGAAAGAGAGGAAGATTTTTTTTTCTAAAGAGTGGCTTGGGACTTGAGGAAATTGGAAAGAAAAAATGGGTGGGGGAAGGGTTGAGGATAGAAAACGATGGAAGGGGCAGAAGGGAAATCTAGAGGAACTACAGCCAAACTGCTGCAGTTGCCCCCTAGTTTTATGGCGTTCTCATGTTCCTAGAGGCAGTGTATGACAGCAGACAGAGCAACGAACATGTTGTCTGAAGACCTGGATTGACATCTGGCTCTTCTACCATTTTATTATGTAGCTCTGTGATTTCATTAATGTATGGAACTCCCCAAAAGAAAACTCCCTTTATTGAGATAAATCTGCAACTGCTCTGGAATTTAGAGAATTAAAGAGTTGCCTGAGAGAGTAAGTCTTGTGTCAGAAGTGGGATTTGAAGCCAGATCTCTCTGAACCTGAAGTTGGTGCTATCTATTTTATCTGTAAAATGGGGATAATAATAGCACTTACCTTACAGGGCTGTTGTGAAGATCAAATTAGATAACATATTTGAAGTGCATTGCAAATCTAATGGACTACATAAATGCTTGTTGTTGTTATTGCTGTTTTCATCCATTGCCTCCCTTCTCAGGTGTCTCTAGCCTTTATCCCCATGATGCCTGTCAAGAGCTAGATATAGAAAGTTAAAAACTGGCAGAGTCCCTACCATCAAGGAGTTTACATTGTGTTAGGAGGTTGAGATAAGTCTGTTCAGACTAGGATCCCCCCTCAGAAGGATTGAGGGTGGATAGGGGCACTTAAAATCAGAATTAAGTAACCATCAAGTAGTTTAATAATTGATTCAATCCTAATGTACAACCTTATCTGGCTAACTCTTAATTGGAGCATTTTAAAAAGATGTCTGTATTTTGTTTACTCTAGATGAGAGCTCTGTGTGTGTGTGTGTGTGTGTGTGTGTGTGTGTGTGTGTGTGTGTGTGTGTCCTGGACCCCTCCGGTGGTCTGCTGAGCCTTATGGATCCCTTCTCAGAATAGCATTTTTTTTAAATACCAGAAGGAAATGCTACCTTTCAGTTAGAGATTAGTGAAAATAGAGCTGTATTTCCCTCATTCAAGTTCATAAATCTGCTGAAATCTATCCATCTGAGGACTACAGGTTAAGTTCTGCCTCCCTCCTCCCCCTCCCCATTCTTCTCATACCATGAGGCATACATTTATTTGAAAAAGGCAACACTTCCTTCTTTCCCCCTGAGTGCAAATAAGTGTGAATTGCCATGTTCTGAAGTTGTTAGTCTGTAATTGTGGCAGAGCTGGACAGCTCCTAGCTGAGGAATATACTGAATCTGTGCAAAAGGGACACTCCCAGTGACTTCAACATAGTCTGGCCCATTGCTATATTTTTGTTTCTACAGCAACAGTAGCTGAGGTGGTAAGTAAGGCACCCTGAGGGAGAGATAGGAGGTGGCATATTCCAGGCAAGTCAAACTACTCTCACCACTTTGACCAGAATCTCTTCTTCGTCCTTAGTCCGAGACCTGAACACAAGAGTTTGGTAATAGCAGTGTACCCAGACTACTAGCCCTGCTTCTGGCCAGGCTTTGTGATCATACCTGTGGGGAAGGAGGCCATCGTCACCAACACCAGCTGACCAAATGCTACTGCCAGGTAAGTAATCACAATAGCCCCGGGAATGATGGTACCCCTCCAGTCCACAGCTCTGGTTTCTAGCCTAGGCCCTGAAACCATGATCCCAGGAGGTAATCTAAGTAGAGATGTGGCCTGTCCACTGCTTCCTCAAGCACCATCGGCCCCACCTGCTCAGAAGGAACAGCTAAGGAAGCCCCACAAGAGAAATTGTTACTACTAAAGTCCTTGGCATTATCAAATAGCTCATCATCAGAAACAAATATCATTTTATTGCTAGAAATAATATTCAATGCCTTAGCTATTCTCAGCAATACAATGATCCAAAACAACTCTGAAGGACTTATGATGAGAAATGCTATCCATT
Organism: Phascolarctos cinereus; assembly: GCF_003287225.1. Taxonomy (NCBI): domain Eukaryota; kingdom Metazoa; phylum Chordata; class Mammalia; order Diprotodontia; family Phascolarctidae; genus Phascolarctos; species Phascolarctos cinereus. The sequence goes on from NW_027555958.1 coordinate 38,854,177, forward strand.
CCCAGAGAAAGAACTGATGGTGTCTGAATACAGATTGAAGCATACTTTTTTTTGACTTTATTTTTCTTGAGGGTTTTTTTTTGACTATGTTTTCTTCTACAACACAAATAATACGGAAATGTTTCGCATGACTACACATGTATAATCTATATCAAATTGCTTGCCTTCTGAATGAAGTGGTGTGGAGAGGGAGGAAGGGAGAAAATTTTGAGCTCAAAGTTTTAAAAATGAATGTTAAAAATTATTTTTACATGTAACTGGTGAAAAATAAAACACTAAATTTTAAAAATGAAATAAACATTTTCACCTTACTGTAAAAAGGAAGAACATTCAAGAAGATGTATTACTATCTGAGTTAATATATACCCTTAGGGCCATGAGGCTTTTCCACCTGACTTGCAGCTAAAACCTCCAATATGTGTTTTCTCCTCCATTAATAATATTAATAATTATAATAACAATGAAAAGGATAGCTAGTATCTATATAGTGTTTTAAGGCTAGAAAAATTATACGTGTGTATATATATATATATATATGTATCATATTGAATCATGTGAATTTATATCACTTTGCTATATATATTTATATACATAGGGAACTTTCACATATATATAAAGTAAAAATGGATGCATATATGAAAATTTAAATCTTCCTATCACCTACCTCATGGGGTTGTTGTGAGGCTCAAGTGAGATTCTATATATTTGCATAAATATATCATTATACATTATTATGTAATTTTATTTATCATAAATTTATCTAATTTATTTATCAATCTGTATCATTATTATATATTATTGTCATATATGTGTGTATATTTACATACACACATATATGTGTGTACACACACACACACACACATACACACACACATGTATAATTTCAGCCTTACAGCAACCTTGCTAGGTAAGTGCTATTATTATCCCAATCTTACATTTTACATACGGGAAAATGAGGCTGACAATGGTTAAGTGACTTGCCTAGGGACACACAGCTAATAGGTACGTGAGACAGAAATGGAATTCAGCTCTTGACAAGCTCAAGCCCAGCACTCTATCTAGCCACTATCTATGCTACTTAGCTGCCTTGAAATAGAATGTGAGATCCTTGAAAGCTTGTACTCTCTCCTCTTTTCTTTTCATATCTCTAGCACTTAACACTTAGCATTGCTTTGAGTAAAGTAAGTACTTTATGTATGCTTTTCTTTTCATTCATTCATTCATTCCTCAGTAAATTATATCTAGGTAAATTTCTTGTGAGTATGAGCTGTGTTTCCTTTCCTTAAATCTCTAAATGAACTGCTATGGGGATGTGGTATTTAACAGAGAAGGATCATACAAAAGAGATTAAGATGGAGTGCTTTAGGAAAATCTGAGAAGGAAGTGAATACTTGCACCTTGGTGGAGAAAGGGAGACTTCTTAAGGAATAAGACTTTAGTTTTTAAATTCCATTCTTCCTCACTTTCTTCTCCCTCCCTTTACTCATATGCTTCTATATTTCTTTCAAGAAAGTTCATTATAAACAAACATTTAAATCTATCAGGAGAGCTCATTATTAAAAAAAAATCCTCCTGTAAAGTAGATACAAATCTCATGGGGAAGGGCTAAACAAGTGGTGGGCAATAGCTGAGACAATATTATTGCATCTTAAGAAATGATGAATGTGAAGACAACACAGACATGTGGGAAGACTTATATGAACTGATGCAAAGTCAAGGAAGCAGAACCAGGAAAACAATGTGCACAATGAATACAACAATGTAAACAGAAAGGACTATTACAGCAAAATAGAAACGGAATGCTACGTAATTTTAATGTCCAAGCTTGACTTTGAAAATGCCTTTTTTTCCTTCCATTTTAGAAACAAGAGACTATAGCTGTGGAAAACTGAACATAACTGCAATTACAGCATTGAATAGTTTTGCTGAACTCTTTCATTCCTTTTTTTATTCCGTATTATAAGGGTTGCCTCTCTGGGTGAAGGAGGGGAGGTTATGAAGTGAATGTAAAGACAAAATGTAACAATAAATTTTATATACACACATGCATTTGTAGAAGGATTCTCCCTAACCACTATATATATATATATATATATATATATATATATATATGTGTATATATATATATATATATATATATATATGTGTGTATATATATATATATATATATGTTTTAATGGAATAATTACCCTTCTTATTTTGAATTTCTATATGTTATAGAGGCCACCTCCAAAGATGAAGAACCGATGAGTGGCATCTCAGATATTTCTATTTATAAATACTTGACTCACCAAAGATTAATTAATGGAATCCATCCAAAAATCCTCTTAGTCTGGTTTCTGGGATATACTAGAAGTAGACAATGTCTCTCCTTCACTCTGATTTTCAGTTTTCTCATCTGTAAAACGAGGGGGGTGGATTTAATCATCTCTAAGGTCTGTCTCTTCTTGATCTAAATTCCAGGGTCCTGTTAAAGATTATGTCAGTGGATCATAAAAGCATAGAATCTCAGAAACAGAAAGAACTTCAGAGAATGTCTAGTCCAACCTGTGTCTCAAGCAGGAACCCCAATTATAATATCTCTTAAAAATCATCTTCTACCATCTTCTTGAAACCTTACAGTGATGGGGAGGCCACTTTCTCTTGAAGTAGCCAGCCCTAATTGCTAGGAAGATTACTTTATATCAAGTTGAAACCTACTATGAAACTCTACAATGTCTAGCCAATGTTCCTAGGTGCTAAGCAGATCAAATCTCATACCAGTTACACATGACAGACTCTCAAATATTTGAGGATGTTATTATGTACCCTTCTCCCAACACACAGACAGACAGACAGACAGACACACACACACACACACACACACACACACACACACACACACACAGTTTTCTCTTGGAAAAGAACCATTCCCTTAGGCTGATCCTTATCCCAATCTCTTTACCTCCCCTACTGCCCTCATCTGGATGCTGTCCTTTCAGCTTGTTAATATCCCTTCTATGATGTGGTGCCCAGAACTGAACTGCACACTCTAAAAGTTGTCTGCCTAGGACAGTCACTAGCTTTAACCTTGTACAAGCCTATAAAAGGAGCTGTGGTGGAACGGCCCACATCAGTCAATCAACAAACAATCTGTATGTTATGCAGCATTCTAGGTGTTAGGGATACAGTTACAAAGAATGAAGAACCTGTGGTCAAGGAGCCATTCATAACCAATTTATTTTAATCCAGAAAACATTGATTACAGCCAATTAAGAAAAAAGGCACGTTGCAATACAAAAATGGATAACATTTAGACACTCCCCTCTTATAAGAACAGACATAAAACATATATGTGGATAATTATGGCATAAAATATGAATAGCGTATTAGAAAGGCAGTATGGCATAATAGAGAACTGGCCTCGGAACGAGGCAAGGCTAGCTTTATGTCCCACCTTGGTCATACAGTGGCTATGCGACAGCAGACAAATCACTTAAGCCCTCGATGTTCCAGGCAAAAATGGGAAGATTCTCAGTTAAGCCAGTGCCCATCTATGTTGGTGGAGGTAGTTCCACCAGAAGGCACCCTACATCAATGAATTTACTGGTCTGATTTAAAAAAAAAAAGTGGGGTATGAATCTGAGAGATTCTTTGCTCCCTTCCAAATTCAGTTGGAGAAAAGGATCAAGGGAAGCTTCTTGGATGTGGGGTACCTAAGCTGGTCCCTGAAGGAATTTAGTAAGCAGAGATGGGAAGAAGTTATTCCTTAAGATAAACAGGGCCAGGGAATCCTCAGACTGAAGGTTTCTTTTGGTAACTTTTTGCCATCATCATTAAAGATTCAGAGATTTTGTTCCTTGAGTATTATAGAATCATAAAGCGACAGCTCTACTGGGACTCAGTCATCATTAAATTAGCTTCTTTGTTTTATAGAAGAGGAGACTGAGGCACAGGTTAAATGAGTTGTACAAATTCACACAGGTAGCAAATGTGAAGGGTAGGATTTGAACTCAGTACTCTTTCCATTCTACCACAGATGACAGGCCTTGCCCTTTCCACCTCTAAAAAGTCCTTCTTCCCTTAACATCTCTTCAGTACAGCACCCAGCTAAAGAGCAAAATATGTATTTTTTTCTATACCATGTATTTTTCTTTACCATGACATTCTTGGGATGGTGGTGGTAAAACTACATCCAGTTGGGTAAATTACGGATATACAATCTAGCTGTCTTGAGACAATCTTTTAACCTTACTTCTTTGGATCTGAATTCTTCCTGGCAGAGTCTCAAATTCCCCCTTCAGAGCCATATAAAAATATTTCTCTCTGCTGCCCCTGGGCCCCTAACTTGGCATTCTCTTCTGATTTTCCTAATCAGCCTCATCATCCAATGTCTTTTCTCTGATCAATTTGAACAACTTTTCTTCAGTGCCTGATCCCTACTTTCAGGCTTTGCCAACCCCACCCCCTCTAGCTTACTTTATCCTTGAATTTTCTCATCTAATAGGCTCCCCTCTTGCTGCACCCATAGCTTTCTATAAAATTTGTACTTGTAACCTCTATTAGCTCAAACTACCCTCTGACTCCTCTGTTTTTTCTAAATCAGGCCTTATTATACTTCATATCTGTGTCTTCCCAATCTTCCAGTGTCTCTAAATAATTTCCATTATTTTTTTGCCTCTTTGCTCCCTGATACTCTTGGCCCATTTCCCATTTGTCCAATAATTCTCCCTTAGATAGTTTTGGTGAAAACTGATAAGACTTATGTAAACTGATACAGAATCAAATGGACAGAACTGAGAAAACAATTTATAGAATAACAATGACATTATGAAGACAAACAACAGTGAAAATGTTAGTACTCTGTTCAATGCAATGGAGCTGCCATAATTCCAGAGTACTGATGAGTTTCCAAGAAATGCTCCTGGATGTGGCTTCTGGGGTCAAACAAAACAGATCTAATTCCTCTTCTGTGTGACAGCCCAACAAATAGCAATAATATCTTTCCAACCAACTGGCATTTGACCAGCTTAGCTGACATTTGATCACAGAAGCCAGTTCCTTGTCATCAATGGCATAACCTTTCTATTTCTAGTTTTGTTTTTTGGTAACACTATATGTCACTGTTAACTCTTTTCTTCTAAGGCTAAGAATCCTCAGTTCCTTCAACCAATTCTCCTATGCCATAGTACTAGGTCCTCCCACCTTCCTCTTTACCTCTACCTATCCCAAAATATTATACTCATTGCTGAATCCAATAATCCAGACATCGTCTGACCTCTAGGGTTTTTTTTCCCAACCCAGAGATTCTAATATAATGACATTTAATAGAAATAGATTCATAGTCTTATGCTTGGGTTCAAAAAATTAATTTCACAAGTACAAGATGGGGAAGAGATGGCTAGACAGCAGACCTTCTGAAAAAATAAAATCTGATAGTTTTAGTGGATTACAAACTCCATGAGAATCAACAGTGTGAAATAACAGCCAAAAAAGGAACTAAAATAAAGTTAGGTGGTATTAAGAAATATGTAGTGTCCATACTAGGGAGGTAATAGTCCATTGACCTCTAACAATTCACTTGGAACATTGGCTTTAGCTTGGGACCACACTTTAGGAAGACTTTTGATGAAGTGGAGAATTATAGAGAAGGGAGACCAGGATGGGGATTGGGGCTCAAGATTACACCACAAGAACACTCTTTGAAAGAGTGGAACCCTGCCTGAAAGTAGCTTGGAGAAGAGAAGACTTAGTAGGACATGACAGATGTCAAGTATTGACAGTGTGTCATGTGGAAGAAGTATCATACTCATTCTGTTTGGCACCAGAAGGTGTAACTCAGAGCAATGGGAAGGCATGAAGGACAGATATCAGCTCTGCGTAAGGAAATACTTCTTAACAATTAAGAGTTATCCCAAAATAGAACAGGCTGCTTTGGGAGGTAGTGAGTTCCCCTTCATTGGAATTCTTCCAGCAAAGACAAGAAGACCATCTGTCAGAAATGTTCTAATGGGGATTTATATTTAAGTATAGGTTAGACCAAATGGTCTCTGAGATCCCTTCCAACTCAGCTCCCAAAGTGATCTTCCTAAAATGAAAGTCTTAACATATTCAATGAACATCAATGGCTCCCTATTATCTCCAAGATCAAATACAAAATCTTGTTAGCCTTTGAAGACCTTTACAACCTGACCCTTTCCTCCTTTTCCTCTCCAAGTACTGTATGATAAATCACATCTGCCCCCTTGATGACACTCCATCTCCTGACACTGTGCCCTGGCTGTTCTCCCACATCTGGAAAGTTCTCCCTCCTTATCTGTACTTCCTGGCTATGCTGATTTCCTCTATAACTCAAATCAATCTCCACCTTTCCAAGTCCTCTTCCAACCCACCCCACCCTTGACTTCCCTCTGAAGTGACCTTTCATCTACTCTATACACATCTAGTATTTACAGTTTGCATTTTGTCTCTTTCATTGAAAGGTGGGCTTTTTGAGGGCAAGGATATGCTCATTTTTTTTGTATCCCTAGCATTTAGCACACTGACTTATTTAATACTTGACTAACTGATTAATATGATATAATTTTCTCTATTAATTTGTCTAAGATTCTATTAGATTTTCTGGTAACGATGCCCCCACTGTTTATTCATATTGAGGTCATTAGATAACTAATAGCTAACTTGATGACACATTCATAAATTTTGGCTTTATTGTCCAAGTCTGATTTTTTAAATTAAATCAACAACAATTATGAGCTGTAAGTACTCGCTAAGGAGTCTTACTCTACTGGCCCCCTTTTAATTTGACAGATTTGTCCCTGTTCACATTTAGGTGACTCCTACTTCCCTACAAGCCCCAACAAAGTGAGCACAAGGCTTACATGACAGAAAGGTGCCTTTGTTTTAGAGCTGAGGAAGATAAGTTCTGTCAGAGTGATGTGACTTAATTAAGGTCACGCTACTAGTTAGGGTCACAGAAGCGACTAGAACCTAACTCCTGTCTTAGCCTGGCACATAGTAAATGCTTAACACTCTGCCAATCTAGCTGTATCTCTTTGTCTGTCTGTCTATCCATCTATCTACCTGTCATTTGTCTTTCTGTCTTTATCTGTTCATCTGTCTCTATCATCTATCTATCTATCCATTTATTTATCTCTCTCTCTCTCTCTCTCTCTCTCTCTCTCTCTCTCTCTCTCATCTATCTGTATGTCTGTCTGTTTCCCATTCTAGTGCTTTTCTTATTTTACCTTCTTGCATCCCTCTGTATCAGCAGATCCTTTCTGGCTTCTGTTGCTGAGGAAAGAGGACAGATCCAAATTACCCAGAGTGCACTGGACTTGTAGGATTGCCTCAAGAGATCTTGAAACCTAGAGATATAGACTCTGGACAACCAGTCTGATATGGCCTGTGAGAATTGGCTGAAGTGATTAAGGTTTCATAGCAAAAGACTTGGTAGGACTTAGGTATGGTTATAGATCTTATTTCCTTTTTTAGTATCTAAAACTTTTACTCTATAGGACATTGTTACAAGTTGTTGCCATGCATACATCAATATTTAATTTGTGTTAATTGATTTGTGTATATGCATAGTCTATAAATGTACAATATATTTTATCAATAGAAATAATTTGCATTTATGGGTTTGTGTGTTTTATTTTAATGGACGAGCTTCAGTGCCTTGCAACCTTGAAGAACAAGATGTCCTTCCATTTGCCCATCAAAACAATGCTAAAGAATCAGAGAATCATAGAAACTGGGTTAGAAGGGAGCTCCAAGGCCACCATTCCTGGACAAGCATCCCTTCTCCAACATTTCCAGCAATGCTTATTTAGCCTTTGATTATAGATCACTTATGAGGGAGAACTCCCTCCTTCTCCCAGGCAATCAATTGCATCTTTGGAGAGCTTCAATTTAGAGGCAACAGATGATAGGTGGATAAAAAGCTGGCTTTGAAGCCAGGATAGCTCTAGATTCAAGTCCTATCTCTGACACATATTGGCCCTCTGACACTGGGCAAGCCACTTAACATCTCAGTATTTAAGTGACTTGTTTTGTTCAGTCACTGTTCAGTTGTGTCTGACTCTTCATGACCCCATTTTGGGTTTTCTTGGCAAAGATACTGGATTGTTTTGCCATTTCCTTCTCCAGCTCATTTTGTTGTTCATTGTTCAGTCATTCAGTTGTATCCAACTCACTTTACAGGTAAGGAAACTGAGGCAAACAGTGTTAAGTGATTTGTCCAGGGTCACATACCTAGTAAGTGTCAGAGACAGGATCTGAACTCAGGAAGAGGAGCCTTCCTGATTCCAGGCCTGGCACTGTTGTGTATTACAATGCCACCTAGCTGCCCCCTACTCTTTCATAGGTAGAAGGAATATCTTCACCTGACAGTCCCCAGTCTAGTCCTGATCCCTAATCAGGAAATATTTCCTGACATCAAGCCTAATTTGGCCTTTTTGCAACTTTTACCTATTGTTCCCAGCTGTGTGGCCACACAGAACAAACCCTACCATCTTTCTATATAATAGCTTTTCAGATAATTGGAAACATATTATGTCCCCTCATTCCCAGACTTTTCTTCCCCGTGTTAAATATCTCCAGTTCCTTCAGTCCATTCTCACGTGGAATGCTCTTGAGTGTCTTCACAACCCTCTGAACTTTCTCCAGCCAATCAGAGCCTTTCCTAGGATTTGGTCCCCAGACTGAGCACTGTATTCTAGGTGCATAGAAAAGGCAGCATGTAAGACTCATGAGCTAACTAACCCCGGGCACTGTAATTCTTGAGGAAGTTTTAGATCCCAATAGCTTTCTAGGCTATTATTTGCTCATAATGAGCTTGCAGTTAATGAAAACCCTCAGATTTCTCTCTCTGTCTGTCTGTTTCTCTCTCTCTGTCTGTCTCTGTCTCTCTCTCCCCCCTCTCTTCTCTCTCTCCTCTATCTCTTTTCTCAGTCCTGCTTTTCTCTCTTCTCTTTCTCCTCTCTATTTCCTCTCTCTCTCTCTCTCTCTCTCTCTCTCTCTCTCTCTCTCTCTCTCTCTCTCTCTCTCTCTCTCTCTCTGTCTCTCTCCATCTCTCTCTGTCTTGTCTGTCTCTACCTCCTCTCCATCTCTGACTCTATCTCTCTATAACTATCTGTCTGCCTATATGTCTCCTCCTAATTGAAAAAAACTACTGTACAACTTTAACTGTCATTAAAGATGCAGATAATCAGTCTACAGAACAAAAGTGTAAATGTAATCACCATCATCAGCTTTTCAAAACTGCTCACCTGGACTGTTGAAAATATTGAATATTAGGCTGAAGAGATTTTCCCACCACATACAGTTCTCATACTGCTAAAGTAATCCATCCACAATCAGTCACTTTGCTAAGTGCTGGCGATAGAAAGAGGCAAAAGCCACTCACTTCCCTGAGTGTGTGCTGGAGTTGGCTTGTACTGCTTCAGTGTGTGCACTTTACACCAGGGGAATCAGCAAATGCTACAAAACAGGACTTAAATTATTGTTTTGTTGAAAGGAATGCAGAAAAATGTCAATGCAGATTAAACATATGAGTATATCATGTGTATAGTTTTCTTTTTTTCCTCAGAGAGACAGTTGTTAAGCATTTACCAGTACATCCCTGTAAATCATACTTGTCTACACCCCCACCCCACTCCAACTCTGTCAGTATAATAAGAACATGCAGAAACTATCTATGTGAAGTCACACACACACACACACACACACACACACACACAGAGGATATCTCAGAAGTCTTAGTAGATTTTTAAGGCATTAAAGCACTATCTATCCATATATCCATGTGTAGTATATGGTTATTTATTCCTTCTTTCTTCCTTCCATCTTTCTTTTCTTCCATCCTCTCCCTCCCTCCCTTCTCTCTTTCTCTTCTTTCTCTTCTTTCTTCCTTTCTTCTTTCTTTCTTTCTTTCTTTCTTTCTTTCTTTCTTTCTTTCTTTCTTTCTTTCTTTCTTTCTTTCCTTCCTTCTTTCTCTTTCTTTCTTTCTTTCTTTCTTTCCTTCCTTCGTTCCTTCTTTCTTTTTCTTTCTTTCTTCTTTCTTTCTTTCTTTCTTTCTTTCTTTCTTTCTTTCTTTCTTTCTTTCCTTCCTTCTTTCTCTTTCTTTCTTTCTTTCTTTCTTTCTTTCTTTCTTTCTTTCTTTCTTTCTTTCTTTCTTTCTTTCCTTCCTTCATTCCTTCTTTCTTTTTCTTTCTTTCTTTCTTTTTTCTTTTTTTCTTTCTTTCTTTCTTTCTTTCTTTCTTTCTTTCTTTCTTTCTTTCTTTCTTTCTTTCTTTCTTTCTTTCTTTCTTTCTCTCCTTCCTTCCTTCTTTCTTTCTTTCCTTCATCACTACAGCACTGTGTACCCTTGTTATTTTCCCTCTCTGGGCCTCACACAGTATGAGTGGATTGGATTTCATGTTTTTGAAGGTTCCTTCCCACCCTAACATTCTCTGGAACTCTGAATCAGAATGTTTTTTCCATATTGGTTGCTAAAATGATCTACAGTTATCCAAATGGATGTCTACTTCCCTGATCTTGGTATAGTTTAGACAGAGCCTCAGAGAAAGCAGATTCTCTGATGTGTCAGGCCAATCAATTGGCTTGACGCCCACTAGTTTTCTCCCTGGAGTAAATTTTGCCCATAACTCTCTTGGCACAGGTCTTCTATAGCAGCCCCCTCGAACCTAAACTGTAAATGCTGCTCAGTTGTAAATCTGAAATTCACTGTTGCAGTTGGCAGCTGTGGGAACCAATTTCCTGCAGTCAAGCCCATGGAGGCTGTAATTTCCAGGCCCAGCATCTGATTTTTTAGGCCAGTGGTGATGGGAGCACTCAGTTAGGTACTTGTAACTTTATAGCTGTTCTTGGGAATAGAAATACTTCAGAGGAGTAATACCTTTCAGCTGGGAATACAGGGCTGCTTTCTTAATTTCCCTCCTGGGGCTCTCCCAGAGTGGTAGCTCATGTCCTGGAAGCAGGAGTGTGTGTGTGTGTGTGTGTGTGTGTTGTGTGTGTGTGTGTGTGTGTGTGTGTGTGTGTGTGTGTGTGTGTGTGTGTGTGTGTGTTGTATGTGTGTGTCCACACAACCGTTAGCAGCTGTTTATTGAAGAACAAAAGGACATTAGATTTATCCCTTGCCTAGAGCAGGGATCAGCCACTGTGCAAGGAGAGGGCCTGTTGCCAAGGGGTCCCTGAAGTCATTGCTGAAGAGTTTCTCTTCCATTGTCAACCAGACACATTGTCCTTTGCTCTTCCCACCCTTCTTCCAAACTTCCCTGTTTCCTTCTGGTCTACTGGTTTATAAACTTAGTGTTATCCTCCCTCTCAGCCCATATATCAAATCTATTGCCAAGTAGTGCCCTTTTTACCTCCACAGCATCTCTAGCATCCGACTTCTTTAGAATCACACAAACAGCGCTGTAGTTCAGGCCCTCATCACCTCCAGTCTTGCCAGAATCATTGATCCCTCTGCCCAAAGGCTCTCCCCACTCCAATATCTCCTCCCCACAGGTGAGTGTCAACAGGATTTTCCTCAAGCTCAGATCCAACCATGTCACTCCTTTGCTCAACTGACTGCAGTAGCTCCCTGCTGCCTCAGGATAAAATATTAACTCTGCTGTTCAGCCTGTAATGCCCTTCACCACCTGACTCCAACCATCTTTCTAGCGTCATTATATATTACTCTTATTCCTGTACTCTACAGAATCAAGTTGTTGTTGTTTGGTCATTTTCAGTCATATCTGACTCTTTGTTACTCCACTTGGGGTTTTCTTGGCAAAAATACTGAAGTGGTTTGTCATTTCCTTCTCCAGCTCATTTTACAGATGAGGAAACTGAGGCAAACAGGGTGAAGTGACTTGTCCAGAGTTACACAGCTAGTAAGTGTCTGAGGCCAGATTCGAACTCATGAAGATGAGTCCTCCTGACTCCAGGACTGGAGCACTGTGCGCTGTGGTGTCACCTAGCTACCCAGAATCAAATTGCTCCCCTCTCTATTTCTGACACGCAATACTGCATCTCTGCCCTCTATGTTTTTGTGCTGATCATCCTGCATAATTGGAATTCATTCCTCCTTAGCTCCAGCTCATAGAATCTCTCTTTCTTCTAGATAAAGTTCATGCACCACCTTTTGTAACAAAAGCCAGACTTTATGTGTTGTTTATTATGTGTCTGTGTAGGTCCAAGAAGCTGTAGCATGCACAGTGGTCACATTCAGGCTGAACTGTCTCAGCAAATGGGCTAAACCAGATTGAGGGTAATTGACAAGCCTCAAACCTATTGGTGAGTTAGTGAGCATGTCTACCCGAAAAGTCAGAAGGCTTCTCCTGGTGGAATGGGCAGACGAGAACAATTTGTTCCAACGGCCATGAAAGTGGCTGAAGCAGGCTCTGTGGAGTGCTTAGAGCTTGGTTAGACATGGAAGATGCCAAGGTCATCCACTGCGTCCCAGGTCATCACCGTCATCCTGACTTTTATTCTGCCACTAGACCTTGATGACTCAGGAACAGAAAGTGAGGTTGATGACTTTGTGCCTCATTAAATCCAATTCACAGACAAGTGATATCATTGGTCCTTTCCAAAAACAATGGGTGAACAACAACTATGTGCCATGCACTGGGCTAAGTGCCTTATCGATATTATCTCATTTGATTTTCAGAACAACTCTGGGAGGTAGGTGCTATTATCATCCTGATTTTATAGTTGACTCCATTGAGACAAACAGAAGTTAAGTGACTTCCCCTAAGTCACACAGCTGATAAGTGTCTGAGGCTGGATTTGAACTCAGGTCTTCCTGACTCCAGTCACCCAGCTGCTTCACCTTAAAAATAGTAAGTGCTTAATATGCTTGTTGAATGAAGAAAAAAAATTGAATATCAATTGCGAGTGAAGAACAATTAACAAACTCATGAATTATTTTTCTGTTTATATCTCTGTTCCCATTTTGGTTTTAGTGCAGACTTCTGCTTTGAGCGTAGATCCTTAGCAAATGAAATACATTTTAATTTTCATTAAGTCATATTTTATGCTAATGGGCCAGACTATGCTAACACTTCCTTTTACTGAAGGGTCAGACACTTTGACAATCTGTGTAGCTGGGGAGTTGTAAACCTGTGTTTGCCTGGCTTTAAAAGCCTTTAGTTTTTAAATATCCTGAAATTCCAGCAGATGGTGATGCTACCACACGAAAGAGGACTCTTTGCTACATTTCTGGAATCTACATTTTTAGAAGGATAGTGATGAGCTGGAGAATGTCCAGAGGAAATGACAAGGGCATAGGGCACTCACAGCCACTGCTCTATAAGGATGGCCTGAAGGAACTAGGGACATTTAGTCTGGAGAAGGGCAGACATCAAATTGGATGATAGATATTTTTATATATTTAAAGGGTTGCTGTGTGGAAGGACTAGGAATGTTCTGTTTTTATTCAAGAAGGCAGAACTAGTAACAAAGAGTTAGTGGTACAAAGAAATAATTCATGTGACTTGACGAAAAAGCTTCCTGACAATTAGAGCTATTCAACAGTAATAATAATAATAGTAATAGTAGTAGTAGTAGTAATAATAATAATAATAATAATAATAATAATAGTTAACATTTACATAGCCCTTACTATGGGCCAGGCACTGTCCTAAGTGCTTTACAATTATTATCTCATTTGATCCTCACAACAACCCTGGAGGAGTAGGTGTTATTATCATTCCCATTTTACAGATGAGAAGATTGAGGCCAACAGGGATGAAGTGGCTTGCCTAGGGTTACACAGCTGATAAGTATCTGAAGTTAGGTTTGATCTCAGGTCTTCCTGACTCCAGACCCAGTTCTCTATCCACTGTACCACCTGCCAACCTCTTTCAACCCATGTTAGCAGGTTCCCTATCACTGGAGGTCTTCAGTCATGGACTGGTCAGAGAAGTTGTAGACATGGTTCATGATTTTTGGTAGAGACTGGACTGGAGGGATTCTGAGATTCCATCTGTGCTCTATGATCTTTAAACTTAAATGAGATATGCCCTGGCTCCACCCAGCAGGAAGTAAAGATTCATCCTCTACCCTTTCAAAAGTAAGTTAGGGAGAAGTGACATAGCATAATGGACAGAAAACCATTCTCAGAATCAGAAAGACCCAGGTTCAAATTACGCTTTTGATACCTACTGGATGATTGACTCTGGAAATGTCACCTAAGTTTTAAATGTTCTAGGCAACTGTCCTTGACAACAAAGTATGGGGGGGGGGCGGTAATTGTTCTGCAACAATCAAGGGCGTTTCCACACTGGGAGTTTCCTATACCAATAAAATCCAAATCCAATTATTAAAAAAAAAAGGAAAAGAAAAGAAATAATAATGTACAGTGAATATCCTACACACACACACACACACACACACACATACACACACACACATTCTAATCTTCAGGTAAAAATTTACTTTAGAGAGCCAGACAGTATGTCATACTGGACCAAATGCTGGAAGTATAGGAAATGGATCTAGGTTCAAATCCTGACATGGCTACTTGCTTTCTTGGGCAAATCCCCTCCATGTGCGTCAGTTTCCTCCTCTGTAAAATGAGTCAATTGGACTAGATGATCTCTAAGCTTTCTTTCAGCTCCAATCTAATCATCTATGTATTTAATGGTATTACCTATTGCTTGATTGTAGAATCAGACAAGTGGGAATTCCAATTTAAATGTTCCCCAGAGCTGAGTATTTCCATTCAAATGCAATAGCTTTTTGGCATAAGTGTCATCAGGTTTCTGGATGTTGTAGTGGACAGAGTACTGGAATAAGAGTGTTTTCCACTGACTGGTCATGTGCCTTTGAATGAGTGATTTCTATAGAGAGGAAAGGGATTTGTCAAGAATATTGTATAAGGGATTTGGGGTCAGGTATAGGTTATTTAGGTAGGGTCAGCTGGGTGGTTCAGTGGATTGAGTGTCAGGTTTAGAGTCAGAAAGACCTAAGTTCGAATCCAGCCTTAGACACATTAGCTGTGTGTCCCTGGGCAAGTCACTTAATGCTGTTTACCTCAGTTTCCTCATCTATAAAATAACTGGAGAAGGAAATGGCAAACCACTCCAGTATCTTTGCCAAGAAAATCCCCAAAGGGGTCACAAGGAGTTGGATAGAACTGAACAGTAGCAAAATGGGGTTGGAGATAGACTAAACGATCTCCAAGGTTCGTCCCAACTCTAGAACCTATGGTCAATGTAGTGACTTGTGCACGATCATACGGCTGGTCTGTGCCAGAGACAAGACTTGTACTTAGGTCTCCAGACTCCTAGTCCAGTAACTTTTTTACATATCATTATTTCATAAGACAAATGCACACTCATTCACTGTTGATCAGGGAACAAGCTTCCCCCAGGCTATGGTAAACTGAAAACATGCAAAGTGAGTGTGTGTAGAGGGGGGTAGGGAAATGGGGGGGGCTACAAATACAGACACCAGAAAAATATTTCTGTGAAATAGATTTTATCCTCTCACCGCTACCTCTACCACTGTCCTCCTTTACTCAATAGAGTCATTGTTATGGCCACTTGAAACTTGTCAAGAAGATGCTATCCTCAGTTCACTTTTGCTTTTTAATAGGTGTACCACATAAGGGAGAATGTTGGCACACAGGGCCAGGTGCTATTTAAACTGAGGATGGCGATTGATGGGAAATGGACCCCAAAGACTAATGCTCAGAAAGAGCCAAGTTCCCTGCAATGTGGAAGAGCCTTTATTACTGTAACTAAAGTGAACCATAGACTCCCAGTTGAATTCCCTACAAAATCTGAGAAGTAGTAATGTGGACAGAAATGAGTGAAGAAAAAAATATGACAGGGAAGAGCTAGCTGTAGGTCCAGAAAGCATCCCAAACTGTGCAAATTCTCTTTTATTTAGCTTTTTCTTAGTCATAATCCATAGGGTCATCAATTTGGGACTGGAAGGAACTTTAAGGTTATTCTACTCCAACTGCCTTGTTTTATTAAAAAAAAAAAAAAGAAAGAAACTGAGGCCCAGAGAAATTGACTTACCCCAAGGTCACAAAGTGTCAGAATCAGGATTTGAAGTTAGGTCCTTTGATTGCAAATCTGGCATTTTTTTCCATCATACCATGTTGACTTCAATAGTCAGATCATTGGGTCTAGAGTCAGGAAGATCTGCATTCAAATCAGGCCTCAGACATTTACTAGCTATGTGACCCTGGGCAAGTCCCTTAACCTAGCCTCAGTTTCCTCATCTATAAAATGGGAATAATAATAGCATTTGTCCCACAGATGTTGTGAGGATCAAATAATATTTGCAAAGTGCTTAGCACAGTGCCTAGCACACAGTAAGCAATATATGTTAGCTATTATTATTATTATTGTTGTTGTTGTTGTTGTTATTAGCCAGCTCTTGAAGCTGAAAGGAAGTCACAAGTAATCATTTGGACTACCTCTTCCCTTCAGGCAGCAAAGGAATAATTTATCTTTATTTTGCACACTCTTACCGAGTTTTCAAAACTCTTTCTGAGTTTTGAATGCCTGGAATTCAAGGCCCTCTACCTTCTGCCCCTAACAGATCTCTCCAGCCCTATTTCTCACCACTCCCCCATAGGTCAGACTAGTCCTCCTCCAGGGCCTTTACATACAGATGGTTCATGGTGTTCCCCGACTGATATTAAAGAGCTTTCACTTTTTGTAAAGCATTTTCCTCCCGGCCATCCTGTGAGAGAGAGAGTGCAAGAATCCCTATTCCTATTTTAAAGATAAGGGCACTCAGAGTTATGAAGCAACCAGTCCACCATCACACAGCTAGTATTAGAGCCAAGGATCAAAAGCATACTTCATCCAGATTGCAGCTTGTACAGACCAAAACCTCGACACCACGAACAGTTAGGCAGGCAGTCCGTCAGTCACGTAACATTTATGTGTCAAATGCTGTGCTCAGTGCTGGAAATAGAAATTCAGATAGAAAGACATTCAAAGCTTCCATGAACCACAGACTCTCATAGCTGGAAGAGATCTGAGAGGTAACCTAATTCTACTCAAAGAAAGAAAAGGGGGACAATGACTTAGGTTATTAGTAAGATCATACAGCTCAAAGTGGAAGCCACCATTATTTAATTCAATCCCATTCACTTAATAGTGGGGAAAACTGAGTCCCTGGAAGGGGAAATAACTGAGTAGAAAGAACGGGAACATTTAGCTTGGAGAAGACTTAAAGGGGATGTAATCAAAATAACTCGTGTTTTTTCTAGTGTTTACAAAGTTTACAAGTTTGTAAAGTTTACAGATTGCTTTCCTCACAACTGTCAGGTGTAGAGTGCCAACCTTACTGTCCCCGTTTTGCAGGTGCAGATGTAAGGCTAAGTAAGAGCTATGGCGTTTCCATTTTCACCAAGTTATTTACTATGAGATTCAGGGCACCAAGTCTTCTAAGTCCATAATTTTTTGCCTTATATCACAGCTGCCTCTCACGATTGCTGTCTTCAAATGTTTGAAGGTCTTTTCATGTGGAAAATGGATTAGACTTATTCTGCTTGGACCCAGAGGGCAGGACCAGGAAGTTACAGGGAGACAGATTTCCACTCAGCATAAAGAAAATTTCCAAACGATTACAGCTGTCCAAAAGTAGATGGGGCTGCCTCTGACAGTAGTGAGTTAACTGTCACTGGAATTCTTTAAGTGAATGCTGGATTAGCATTTGTCAAAGACATTGGAAAATTGGATTCTTATGCTTCAGGTTGGGCTAGATAGCCTTTGAAGTCTCTGCCAACAACACAATTCAATGATGCTAGTCACTTGCCCACGGTCACACAGCTCTTTAGTAGTGAATAAAGGAGAGAAATCAGGTGTCCTCATTCCCAGCTCAGTGTTCTTTCTGATGATTCTAGGCCTCCATTTTCTCACCATGTAAGCCATCCTTCATTACTTGCAAACTGGCTTTTATCTTTGCTGTTCTACTGAAACAGCTGTCTGGGTTCCCTGGTCACTTGGGTCCAACTCAATGATGTTTTTCTCAGTCTTCTTTCTCTTTGGTCTCTATTCAGCATTTGACCGTGCAGACCACTCCTTCCTTTTTGAAACTCTCTCCTTTAGTTTGCAAGATTTAGGGAAAAAAAGCCTCCTTTTTGACTGCTGAGGCCCTTTACAACCTGGCCTCTTCCACCTTGCTATCTTACACTTTAGTCCCCTCCATGTATGCTGTGATCCAGTGACAGCAGCCTTCTGTTTCTCCTCGCACGCTACACTTTATCTGCAAATGTGGTGCCTTTTTCTCCTGGGTCTGGAATACCTTCTGCCTTCCTGGCTTCCGGCAAGGCTCGGTTCAAACCCCACCTTCTGCAAGAAGCCTTTCCCAATGCCTCCACTGCTAGTATCTTCCCTGGGAGCTTAATTGTTTGGATATTGTCTCTCCCATTAGAATCTGCGATTTTTGAGAACAGGGACCGTGTTTTCCACTTTCTTTGTATCCTTGGCCTTTAACACAGTGCTCATCATATGATAGATGCCTAATAAATGCTTATTGATTATCTTGGTCCCAAGGAGGGAAACCTGCAGCCTTGAGGCCACATGTGGCCCTCTAGGTCCTCAAGTGTGGCCCTTTGCCTGAATCCAAACTTCATAGAATGAATCCCCTTGATAAAAAAAAAATATTGTTCTATAAAACTGGGCCTTGGTCAAAAGGCTGCACCTGAGGACCTAGAAGGCCACATGTGGCCTCAAAGTCACAGGTTCCCCACTCCTATGGCCCTTCTTTCTTGCTTATCTAGACTCATGGCTTTCATTTTCCCTTTTGAACTCTCTGACCCTTACTGTCATCTCTTTCACTGATAACACACTTTCATTCTTCCTTCCAGTATAGGCATTCACCGTAGTTCAATCCTAGATCATCTCCTTTCTATGCTCTCACTTAAAGAATTCACTCTCATCCTTTCAGGGCTCCCTTCTGTGAAGGTGACTTTAAAATCTACTTCATTAGCTTGAGCTCTGACTGTATGATTGGCATGTTCATTTGGGTCATGTACCGTGACCTCAGTCTCAGTTGAGTTCCAGCCCAGAAGTCTGGAAGATTCCTCTTCCTGAGCTGAAATCCAGCCTCAAACACTTCCTATCTGTGTGATCCTGGGCAAGTTACTTAGCCCTGTTTGCCTCAGTTTCCTCATCTGTAAAATGAGCTGGGGAAAGAAACTTCAAAGCACTTCTGTATCTTTGCCATGAAAACCCCAAATGGGGTCATGAAGAGTCAGACACAGCTGAACAGCAGCAACGGAAAACCACACTCTTCATTTCTACCCACCTATGCCCCCAGATTGCCTAGATCTTATTTCTGCTCATGAGACTAGGATTTTTCTCAGCCATTCATGTTCCAAGTTTCAACTATAGAAATTTAGAAGTACAAAGATAATGAGATCATAAGTCTAGAGCTGGAAAGGACCCCAGAGGTGGTCTAGTCAAATGTCCCCATTTTACAGGTGAAGAAACTGAGGCCCAGGGAAGCCCACTACACAGGCAGTGAGCATGGTAGGCAGGATTTGAATCCAGGTCCCTTAATTCCAGGGCCAATGCTCATTCCCCTGTACTATGCTTCTAGTCCAATCATCCTTACCTCCATCCTCTCTTTTGTCTCCACATTCCATCATCTTCCAAGTTTTGTTGAGTCTTTCTTTGTAACTACTTTCTTTTTTCATTTTTCCTGTTCTAGTCATTGAACTACCTTGGATGTTTTCATCACCACTAATCCTTGGATTGAAATGGCCTCTTAGCTGGCCTCCTTACCTTAATAAATCTCCATAAGCCACTCGTATGTTGAAAATTTCCAGACCCTGCTATTTCTTTCAGGCTGAAGTACAACTCTATAATCCTGGCATCCAAGGCTCCTTTACAAACCCAGCTCCAATTTTACCTCGCAGAATCATGAAATCCGAGAACTGGAAGGTGAGCTCAGATGTCATCTTGTCCCCGTACCTCAACAAAGGTCCCCTCTGCAGCATCCCCAGTAAGTGATCTTGTGGTCTTTGCTTGAGGACTTCCAGTGGGAAGGAACATCCTACCTTCCAGGACGGCCCTGGCCCCTTTGGGGCAGCTTGGAATGCTGGCCTTCTATCAGCCCTAGTTCTTCCTTTCTGCAACTTTCATTCAATGGTCCTAGTTCTGTAGTGTGGGGTAAGCAGGACAAATGTAATCTCTCTTCCTGATGAAAATCCTTCAAATATGCAATGACGGTTATGACTCCTCCAAAATGTTGTCTTCTCAGTACTCAATATTCCCCATCCTTTCATCTGATCCTCTTATGGCATGGTTTTGAGCCTCTTCATCATCCTCATTGCCGTCCTCTGGAGAGTCTAGGTGTGGCTTATCCATCTCCAACTAGATCCCTGCACAAATCCTTGACTTCATCCAGACAAGTCCACTCATGGCCCTAGATTTGACTCCAAATAGCCTTTGAACGCTGTCAAAACACAAATCCTTACTCTGAAGGAGTGAGATTTGTCACCGTCAAGGAGACTCAAGGGATCTATGGCAGCTAGGTTTCCATGTGCATTTGAAACATAGCAACATGATCGTTAGCTTAAGTATGGTGGTTTCCAAGGGAGCCTGCTTTGCTGGGGATGAGACTGATTCAGATGGCTAAATTCAGGGAGGTTTATTTAGGGAAAAAAGATGCTTTGTTGTTCAGTTGTGTCTGACTGTGACCCTACTTGGGGTTTTCTTGGAAAAGTCATTGGAGTGGTTTGCCATTTCTTTCTCCAGCTCATTTTACAGATGATAAAACTGAAGCAAAAAGGGCTAAGTGACTTCTCCAGGGTCACACAGCTAGTAGGTGTCTGAGACCAGATTTGAAGTCAGGGAGATGAGTCTTCCTGACTCTAGGCCTGGCACTCTTTCCACTGCACCACCTAGTTCCTCTTTACCCAGGCTATTTACAGGCTGCAATATTTTATATCTTCCACTAGATGGTAGTGTTTAACATGGAAAATAATTGGGGGGGGTGGATTCGGAAGTAGCAGCAAAAAAAAAAATCACTTTTATTATTAATGTATTAAGAATGGATTTGTCATCCTGGCTCAGCAAAACTATAGTTATTGAGTAAGAAGCTTTATCTCCTGCTAATGTGCAGCTTAACCGGCTCAGTTAGATGCAAAGCCAGCTCAAGCCTTTGTCTCCCATTCAGAATGGATGTCCCTGCCGGAGTTGCTCAGGTTCAAACTTTAGCAATGAAATCCTGGATCCATTTCTTTTCCACGTCTCCATGGCTGGGCATTTCCAGGAGAGGAAGCAGGAAATTTGGCATCTCAGAGAGAAGGATTAGAGATTAGCCTGCCCCAAAAAAGAGGATTTTAAGGCAGGGTTGGGTCTAGTTTCCAAATGAAGTTAACCTCATTCTGTTGTGAGACTCAATTGCAGCCCTGGCCAACCTCTGCCTCAAGTCCCAAAAGAGATTTATTGAGACGTTTTTAGATTATTCAGAGAAAATCTATTTCCACTATTAGAAGTTTAAGAATCTTGGTTGATGGCTAATAATAATAATAAAATTACAACAATAAATCTGTTTATGGTCTTTAAAGTATTATGGTCACAATCTCTTCTTCCCCCAAGAAAGATCCTGAGTATGTTATTATCCTTCTCTCATAGATGAAGAAACTGAAGTATAAAGATGCAGAACCATACCTAGGAACATTTGCCCCTAGGTCAAGTGGCCCAAAGCATGCCCCTTAATGAAGTATGCATATGGGGAGGGGAGGAGGGGAAGGAGGCAGACCTCCTAGGCTATGGGGGTGAGCTCATTGCTTAGGAGTGAAACTAACACACTAATGAGATGTACACATGTCAGTATTATCACACCCCCCCCCATTCAATGATGATATTGTCACTATCATTCTTTTATGTTGAAGTATTGCTTCTCTAAGAGTCTTCTGGGCAATGTGAATGAAGATAACACTAGGAGACTTAGCACATTAAACTATTATCTTTCATTTCCAAGTAAGAGGGGTTATTTTGGTAGATTGTTAGCCCAAGTGATAGCTTGTTGAACAAGAATAGGAAGTAGGACAGCTGAGTTTTTGCTGGAGAAAGAGGGAGAGAGGTGGTCTGAGGCACAGACCACTGTCTTGGGAATACAGGCACTCTAAGAAGAGAAAAGGCTCTCCCTGGGAAGCTAGAAGGTAGCATGAGAGCCCCAGCAAACCAAGAGGCAAGGTGGTAAGGGTCCCAAAGGGGATGTGAGCAGGTACCCAAGACAAACTCCACTAATTTTGCTGTTCTTCTCAGATGTAGACACTGTGGATTCCATTCAGTAACATCTGCCTCAATCTGAAGCCAGACACCCAGCTGGAATTCTAGGGTCCCACTCTTTTCCCACATGAGCCCAAGACGGGACTAAGAGACATGGGAAGGAATGGCAGAGGCTCTATTCATCATATTTCACAATAGGAAACCTGAAACGCAGAAATGCTCTATGACCGAGACCAGCATATATCACATCAATCAGCAGGCAGGAAGGTGACCAGGATTTCTATTTTCCTAGATCGGTGCCATTCTGTCTCTCATTGAGAAAACACCCGATGCATCAAACCACTTGCCAATGACTGAGGTCGGAGGCAATATTTCCACTGGTCCAAAGAATGATTTCTTCGATGAAAGTGCTCTATGCTGCATTTCCTGAGTAAAAAATACTGGGGGAAAAGAAGTGGTCTGGGGCCTCACTCTGGTATTTCCAAGTGGCCTACTGCATGATTGCTTACTTGAGTTTCTCGGGTGTTGGTACATACATCTCCTGTAATTGCTTTATTATACATGAAGATCGATAGTCTTTTCACTGTGGGCCTCAGGGGAAGACTGGGAATGACTATATTTATAGAGTGGGGGGCATTGTACATTCAGAGGCAGAGGGTTGGGAGGGTGGGGTCTAATTAGACTCAGATGAATGATGGGGTAGAGAGAACATGGAATGGATGATGGGGCTTTGAGACCCAGCCTTGCCAGTTCTAAGCTAGGAAAGTCCTTCCTCTTCTCTGAGCCTCAGTTTCTTCCTTGGCCAAAAGAGGGATTTTGGACTAGCTTCTCTCTAAGGTCCTACTTAGCTTTTAATCCCAGGAGCCTGGGCAAAACCTGGCCTCTTTCAGGCCATGGTCTGTAGCTACACTGATTCTGGAGAACTAGGACAATTGGCAAGCTTCCTTTCTTTTCTAGTGCCCGTGGAACTGCAGAGTTTAAGATCCTGCCCTGTTACCCAGAACCAAGAAAACAGGAGGATAAGCAGACCCCTTCGAAAACGACCAGTCAGTCCACAAATACGTTCAAAGTCTGCTGTGTCCAAGATACAGTGCTGTGGTGGCCATCAGGACGAGAACAACATTGCCCTACCTTCAAGAAGCTTCCAAAGGAGTAGGGAAAATAGACATGGAGGATGATAGGATTGGAAACTGGGAAAGGTCTTAGACATTACCCAGTCCAACTCCTTGATTTTACAGAGGAAAAAACAGAAGAAAGGAGCTTATGAAAGACACACAACCAGCCAGCAACAGAGCTGAGATTCCCAGGATTATAGCTTTAGAACAAGGAGGGACCTCAGAAGTCATCTGGTTCAATGTTTATGGTGAATGAGCACCCGGAAGATTGAGTGCCCTGCCTGAGGTCACACAGTAATAACCAGCATATTGTGGTTGTTGTTGTTGAGTCATTTTTCAGTCATGTCTAACTCTTTGTGACCTCTTTGAGGTTTTCTTGACAAAGATACTGGAGTGTATGCCATTTCCTTCTCTAGCTCATTTTGCAGATGAGGAGACTGAGGAAAACAGGGCTAAAGTGACTTACTCAGGGTCACACACCTAATAAGTGTCTGAGACCAGATTTGAACTCAGGAAAATAAGTTTTTCTGACTTCAGAACTGACGCTCTATCCACTGTGTCACCCGGATGCCAAGTAAACAGCACAGGCACTGTGATTGAAATCCACGCCTCTTTTCAATAGAAGGAATACAGCTTTAGAGTTGGAAGGAACCTTAGAGGTCATCTAGTTTTCCTTTTTCAAAAAAGGAAGCTGAGGCACAGAGTGGTTAATCTTATGTGTGTATATCTGTATCTATATCTGTATCTATCTATCTATCTATCTACATACATACACATATACACACAAAATATATACTATATTGTAATACATACACACAGTCAATGCTATATATGTACATAGCATTGAATGAACAGAGCAGACAATAAATACTACAAAAGTTCAGAGAAGAACTCACTGTGTTCAGGAGTAGTGAAGGAACACCAAGGATTAGGTGGGATTGCAGATGGGTCTTATAATAAGGTTAGATTCAGATTGATGGACAGGAGGGACAAGGGCATTTCAGGTAAGGGGCATAATGTGGGCAAAGGAATAGAAAGAGAAATGCACTAAACCTTCCAAGATTTAAACAGAAATTCTCTTCTCTTGCCACAATCTTCTCTCCTCCTCTATTCCCTTACTGTCTTGGATCTGTTCTTCCCTCTTATTGTGATTTCTAGATCCTTGATCCCTTTCCCATTTGGGTTCATTAGGGTCTTCCTGACTTTGTGTATCCACTTACAGATCTCATGGTTGGTCTTTCCATTGCTGCCCTCCTTGGTATCTAGGACACCAGTCCCCTACATTGGTTGCTTCTCTCTATTAGAATGTAAGCACCTTAATGGCAGGGACTGATTTTTAAAAAAGTGTCTCTAAGTGACTAACTCCTTTCCCAGGAAATGTTCAGATCACCATAGTAGCTATTTCAAACCATTTCTTCTCTCCTTAAATCACCCTTTTTCTCTCTTATCTGAGGACCTTGCCTCATACATCACTGAAAAGATTGAAATCATTCACAAAGCACTTCTTCTCCCATCCCCCTCATCTCATTCTCTTCTTCTATCTCTTTCATTCGAGTCTCCATTGAAATGCTGACCCTTTTCCTTGCCAAGGCAACTTTTCTAATTGGTCTCCACTGTCATCCCCCCTCACCCCAATGATCTCCAGTGGCTTCCTATCGCCTCCAGGATCATATATAAATTCCTTTGTCTGACATTTAAAATTTCTACAGCTTGGTCCTTCATAACTTTACTCTCTCCTTACATATTACTCCCCTCCTCACACTCTATTGTCTGGACTTACTAGACTTCTTGAGGGTGAGAAATGCTCTGGTGACATCACTAGCCCTAGCATTCTCTTCACCAAGAACCCTTCCTATGGCTATCATGTAGTCTGTTTGTATTGGAGTATAATATGCTAAAAATCAGCTGTGGAGCAGACATAGAAAATCTATTCAACAAAAATGGAACTAAATTTGGGCTTTACAGAAATACATCTTCCATGAGTGCTGAAGACCTTGGACAAGCATACTGTTCTATGTTTCTTCCTTGCCCCTCTCACACAATGGAACTTATACATACACATACATATGTGTGTGTGTGTGTATGCACACACATATATATATTCATATACATATACACACATATGTTATGTGCATATAAGCATATATTTATACACACATATATATTGGAAGATACTTCAGAAGCCATCTAATCCAAATTGTTTATTGTAGAGCAGCATGTCTTCAACTGTGGGTTTCGACCTCATGTGGGGTTGTGACAAATTTGGCAACAGTAAAAGGTTTCTTAACATGTAACAACCAAAAATTAATTCAAAATCAAATGTGTCATGAATCTGAGGTGTTTCTGGCAGTGCTTGCCCACGTTGCATCATGCAAATTCACTGCATCCTTGGTTTTGAACACAAAGCATGTGCACTTTGCACTGCACACACCATCACACCATGCAATGCCAACAAATGCTGCTGAACTGTGAAAAGAGGTTCTGACTGGAAAAAGTTTAAGAAGGCTTGTTGTAGAGTACTTAGCACAGTGCATGGCACATAGTAGGTGTGTTTAATAAATGCTCATTTACTTGACTTAGAGATGAGGAAACTAAAGTTTGTGGAGTTTTAATGACTTGCCCAAGGTCTTACAGATGGCATCAGATGTGGGATTTGAACCCAGGTCCCCTGACTATAGAACCAGTACTCATCACTGTTCTAAATTGTCTTTCTCTACCATACTCTTTTCTCTTTTGCCTCCTTCACCAATTCCCTACCAAGTAAATCTTGAAGACAATTTTAGGTTTCAATTGATAAACTGATAATGATTAAAAAGTCATTGAAAAATTTGTGCGAGAAAAAAACCACACTGAATCTAGAGATATAGGTTCTGGGTTCAAATTCCAGCTATGCTACTTACTACCTATGTGATGCTGGACAAGACAATTCTCTCTGAGCCTTAGCTTCCTTATATTTAAAGCAAAGAGATTGAACTATATGATTTCTGAAGCCCTTGCTAGAGCTGAGAAATGTGCCTTGAAGAATCACCTACCCAGCACAACTGAGTATAATCCTTCAAGGGAAAAATAGACATTCAGTGAAATAAAGGACTTTCAAGCATTCTTGATGAAAAGACCAGAGCTGAACAGAAAATTTAACTTTCAAATACAAGACTCAGGAGAAGCATGAAGAGGTAAACAGGAAAGAGAAATCATAAGAGCTTTATTATAGTTGAATTCCTATATGTGAAGATGATATTTGTAACTCGTGAGACCTTGGTCAGTATTAGGGTAGTTGGAGGGAAAAATAGATAGATAGATAGATAGATAGATAGATAGATAGATAGATAGATAGATAGATAGAGGGCACAGGGTGAGTTGAAGATGAAGGGGTGATATCTAAAAAATAAAATTAAGGGGTGAGAGAGGATTATACTGGGAGAAGGAGAAAGGGAGAGGTAGAATGGGCTAAATTATCTCACATAAAACACACAAGAAAAACTTTTACAGTGCAGGGGAAGTGGGGGAAGATGAAAGGGAATGAGTGAATCTTATTCTTATTAAATTTGGCTTAAGGAAGGAATAACATACACACTCAATTGGGTATGAAAATCTATCTTACCCTATAGGAAAATAGGGAGGGAGGGGATAAGAGGGGAGGGTTAATAGAGGGGAGGGAAGACTGGGAGAGGGGTAATCAGAAACAAAACTTCTGAGGAAGGACAGGGTTAAAATAGAGAATAGAATAAACAGGGGGTGGGAGAGGATGAAGGGAAATATAGTTTGTTTTTCACAACATGACTACTATGGAAGTGAATGTATGACTACACATTTATAACCTGCATTGAGTTGCTTGCCTTCTCAATGAAGGTGAGTGGGGAGGGAGGAAGGGAGAAAATTTGGAGCCAAAAGTTTTAAAAACAAATGTCAAAAATTCTTTTCACGTGCAAATGGCAAATAAGCTATACGGGCAATGGCGTATAGAAATCTATCCTGCCCAAGAGGAAAACAGAAGGGGAAGGGGATAAGAGAAGGGGGGTAATAGAAGGTAGGGCAGATTAGGGGAAGGAGTATTCAGAATTCATGATGTCTTGGGATGGGGAGAGGGGCGAGATGGGGAGATGGGGAGAAAATTTGAAACTAAAAATCTTGTGGAAGAATGGGAGAGGGCACAGGAGGAGGGAGCAAATGCAAATTCAAATGGCATGTTGATGAATTATTGCTTTTAAAAATAATGTTTAAATTAAAAAGGAATTAATGTAAAAGAGAATAGAAAAGTGTTCTGATTGAAAAAAAAGAAATAAAACAAATTATTCACCTAAGGGGAAAAAAGAGAAATACACCTTGACAGCTATCTATAGTTATATAAAAAAATGCTCTAAATCACTATTGATTAGAGAAATGCAAATGAAAACAACTTAAAGGTACCACATCACACCTATCAAATTGGCTAACATGACAAAACAGGAAAATGATAAATGTTGGGGAAGATGTGGGAAAATTGGAACACTAATGCATTGTTGGTGGAGTTGTGAACTGATCCAACCATTCTGGAAAGCAATTTGGAACTATGCCCAAAGGGCTATAAAACTGTATATATCCTTTGACCTAGCAATACCAATTCTAGGTCCATATCCCAAAGAGATAATAAAAATGGAAAAAGGCCCTACATGTACAAAAATATTCATGGCACCTCTTTTTATGGTGGCAAAGAATTGGAAATTGAGAGGATGCCCATCAATTTAGGGAATAGCTGAACAAGTTGTGGTATATGAATATAAGGGAATACTATTGTGCTGTAAAAAATGATAAGCAGGCAGACTTCAGAAAAATCTGGAAAAACCTGTATGGCATGATGCTGTTGAAGTGAGCAGAACCAGGAGAGCATTGTACACAGTAACAGCCACATTGTGTGATGACTAACTTTGACAGACTTAGCCCTTCTCACCAATGCAAGGATATAAGACAACTCCAAAAGACTCATGATGGAAAATGCTATCCACATTCAGGAAAAAAAACAAAAAACAAAAAACTATGGAGTCTGAATGCAGATCAAAGCATATTATTTGCTTTCTTTCTCTCTCTTTTTTCTTTCTTTTCTTTTCTTTTCTTTCTTTCTTTCTTTCTTTCTTTCTTTCTTTCTTTCTTTCTTTCTTTCTTTCTTTCTTTCTTCTTTCTTTTTTCCTTTCTTTCTTTCTGTTTCTCCCATTGGTTCTAATTCTTCTTTACAGCATGACTAATGAGAAAATAAGAAAAAAAAAGAAATGTGCCTTGTCTTCTCTTAAATCTCCCATTCCTTATACCTTCATCTGAACTCCCTCTCCCATCCCCAAGTCTTAGGGCCAGGACCTGTGATCTCATTGATTCAATAAAGTCCCAGCGATGGCGCGCCCTCCACCAAGGCAGATTGGACATTTTCTCTGAAACTTAGAGTGTTAGAGAGTAGCCTGGGACGTTGAAAGGACAAGTGACAGAATCAATATATGTCAGAGGAAGGACGTGAACCCAAGTGCTCCTGATCCGACCTGACCGAGGCCAGCTCCCTATCCATTAAACTATGTTGCCTTTCCGATCTTGATGTGCAAATAAATGCATCTTCCTAAAGTACTTCAGTTTTCTCTTGGGCAACTAGGTGGCGCCATAGTGGCTAGAGCACTGGGCTTGGAGTCAGGAAGACTCATCTTCCTGAGTTTAAATCTGGCCTTAGATACTTACTAGCTGTGTGACTCTGGGAAAGTCCCTTAACTCTGTTTGCCTCAGTTTCCTCATCTGTAAAATGAGCTGGAGAAGGCGACGGCAAACCATTCCAGTATCTTTGCCAAGAAAGCCCTAAAAGGCATCATGAAGAGTTGGATACAATTGAAATGACTAAACAACAGTAACAACAAACTTTGGACAGGTGATTTCAGCCCTGTGAGCCTTGGCTTCCTCACTGAAAGTGTTTGACTAGATGGTTTCCAATGTCACTTTCAGATCTCACTGGGGAGGTAGTATGGTATGGTGAAAATCTTGCTGATTCTGAAATCAGAGGTTTCCTGGGTATGAATCTTACCTCTGACACTATGTGCCCTTGGTAAGGCGCTCAACATCCCAGACCACATTTTCTCTTCTGTAAAATGAAGATGTTGGACTAGCTCATCCCTGACATCTCTTCTAGCTTGAGATCTAGGATCCTTTGTTCCTGTAGACATTGTTTCCTGATGAACATGCAAGGAAGAAGCAAAAGATCTATTCCTAATCACAATCCCTCTTATTTTGAATTTGCATGAAATCAATGAATCAACAAACATTTATAGTAGGGGTATCCTGGAGCAACTGTTAAATTTTCAGTGTGAGCATTTACATCTTGGATATTGGCAAATGCTACAAATTAGGCCTAGATTTATTATTTTGTTGATTGCCTAGACCTATGAAAGTGATGGAGAAAATGTTAATTAAGCAGATTACACTTAAAAGTGTGTCTGTCATGCATGCTTTTTTTTTCTTGAAGGGCCAGATGTTTAACATTTACCAGCACACCATTGGTTAAGCACCTATCACGTGCCAGTGCTGCAAAAGTAATGAACAAAGCCCTCTATTGAAGTTAAAATTCATGATTTTGAATCCTAGGAAGTATGCATAACTTTGGAATGAGCTAAATGGCCAAGCCCAAAGGGTAAACATTGACATTTCAATGTTAACTTGGAAGGAGGTATCCAATGGAATGCCTCAGGGATCTATGCTGGCCCTGTCCATTTTTTCAATGACTTGGATAAAGGCAAGAATAGAATGCTTAGTAAGTTTAGAGGTGATGCAAAGCTGGGAGATATTACTGGCATAGCGGAGGATAAGGAGAGGGAGGGGAACAAACATTAGCTAAGCACCTGCTAGCACAATGCCTGGTCTGTAATAAGCACTATAAAAATGTCGGCTATTATTATGATAATGTCATAATTATATCATGTTTCCATAATCATATAATATAGATATCATATAACAATATGATATATCATACTATATAAAACATAGATATAATGTTATATAAGTTATTGTTACAATTATATTACATAATAATTATAATAATATAATGATAGTTTATAATCATGCCAGGAATTATGCTAAGTGCTTTACAAATTTTATCTCATTTGTTCCTGACAACAACACTATTGGGTAGATGCCATTATTATCCTTAGCTGAGAAAGCCAAGGCAGACACAAGTTAAGTGACTTGCCCAGTGTCACAAAGCTAGCAAGTCTGAATTTGAGCTTTGGTGCTCCTGAGTCTAGGTCCAGAGCTCTATTCACTGTACCATCTAGCCCCTTTATAAGAGTCAACTTCAAAAATTGTTCACAGGCTAGAACGTTGGTATTAATCAAACAAGACAATTTAATAGTGTTATATGTAGAGTCTAAAATACAGGTTTTTTTAAAAAGTCAGCCTCCTAAGTACAAGATGAGGAGTGAATAACTTGAGAAAAATTTTTCTGAAAATGAATTGGGAGTTGCAATTGATTGTAATACCAATGTGTGTCAACAGCAGGAGATAGTAATGTGATATCAAGCTGTTCTGAGGCAGGCATCGCAGGCATTGAATGATAGGAGAGCATCATTGCTCTGTGCTCTGCTCTCACCAGACCACATTTAGAGTTTGGTGTTCAGTTCTCGATACCACATTTGAGGAAGGCCACTGATAATCATAGGAGCACTCAGAGAAGGGAGGCAAAGATGATGAAAGGTCTTGAGATCATGGGATAGGAACATTAAGATGAAGAAACTGAGGGTATTTATCTTGAAGAAGAATAGACTTCGGGAGTATATGATTTATTTATTTGAAAGGCTGTTAGAATGGAAGAGGGATTCAATTTTTTTCTGCTTGATCCCAGGGAGCAGATTAATGACTGGAGATTGAAAAGTGTCTAATTTAGCCCTGATATCAGGGGTAGGAAGAAAACACAAAAAAACTTTCTGACAGAAATTTTTGAAAATAACTGTCTTGGGAAGCACTGGGTTTTCTTTAGCTAGAGGTTTATAGCAAAGCCTGGATGACCGCTTGAGATATAAATTGTAAAAGCAATCAATGCTTAGTTAGGTCTGGGTTGCCAGCTGAGGTCCAATTTCACTCTGGGGTTCTATGATTTTTTTTTAGGAGTCCCCATCCCCCACTCCCAGCTCTGGGTGGGGAGGTATTAATAATAGCAATGCCTTAATTCCATAATCCTTATGTGCCTGATGGATTTGCCTACCCTTGTTGGAATGCAGCACTTTAAACATTTCTAGGTTAAGGGACTGCTTGAGTATTGTCAAGGTTTTAGATCAGTGTACATTTGCAATTAAGAAAGGTCGTCATAGGTTACCAACTTCTGTGGCATAGATAATGCAAATGGGATCATGGAATCACAGATTTAGAACTGAAAGGAATCTTAGAGGCCATCAAGTCCAACTCCCTGGTTTTACAAATGAGGAAACTGAGGTCCATGGAAATCAAAAGACTTCACCACAGTCACTCAGCTAGTAAGTGGCTGAGGCATAATTTGAACCTATACCTTCCTCACTCCCAATACAGTGCCTAATCTGATGCGCTCTGCTGCCTCAGTCTTCTCAGGCAGGTCTTGTGAATTGCTTCATCCTATCCCCTTTCTAGTTTACTGCCTTGGTAAGAAAGTATAAAACCTTTGGTTAGTGCTACCTGGGGGGCTAGAACACTGGAGCTATTTCAATCTGAGGGATGATGGATGATAGGTTAGCACCAGGAAGGATCAAAATAAAGTTTAACCACACTCCATGGAACAAGCTGGGCTTTTCTTTGCTGTCGTCCTGGGGGTAATATTTTGAAGTCAGATTTTAAAGGATATCACAACCAGAGTTAGGAATTCACTGATGTCTTAGGCAACTTATTACAAATCTTTCATTTAAAGAAAAACAACACACCTAACTTAAAAGATTGTAGCATAGGAAAAAATATGAATATATCTCACCTTGTATAGACTCACTTAAATTGCATTTAAATCATATCCCTGGAAAAACACAAGTTGGTATTAGATTATTAGATGGAAAATTCCTGGAAATCACACTTATCAGATTGGCTAATATGACAGAAAAGGAAAATGATAAATGTTGGAGGGGATTTGGGAAAATTGGGACACTAATATACTGTTGGTGGAGTTGTGAACTGATCTAATCATTCTAGAGAGCAATTTGGAACTATGCCCAAACGGCTAAAAACTGTGCATAACCTTTGCTCCAGCAGCAATATGACCTCTAGTTCTGTATCTCAAAGAGATTTTTTAAAAAGGGAAAACAACCTATTGTTCAAAAAATATTTATATCAGCTCTTTTTGTGGTGGCAAAGAATTGGAAATTGAAGAGAAGTCCATCAATTGGGCAACAGATGAACAAGTTTTGATATATGATTATGATGGAATACTGTTATGCTATAAGAAATGATGAGGAGGAGGATTTCAGAAAAACCTAGGAAGGCTGACACGAACTGATACAGAGTGGAATGAGCAGAACCAGGAGACCATTTTAAACAGTAACAGCAATATTGTATGATGAAAACTGTGAATAACTTAGCTCTTCTCAGCAATACAATGACCCAAAACAATTCCAAAGGACTCCTGATGAAAATCTCAGAGAAAGAACTGATGGAGTCTGGATGTGGATTGAAACCTATTATTTTTCATTTTATCTTTTTTTTTTTCATTTTTTGGTCTGTGTCTTCTTTTACAACATGACTAATATGGAAATATGTTTTGCATGATTATACATGTATAACCTATATCAAATTGCTTTACTCTGTTAGGGAGGGGTGAAAGGAGAGAGAGAGGGAGAGAATTTGAAACTCAAAATTAAAAAAAAAAGAGTGTTAAAAATTGTTTTTACATGTAATTGGCTAAAAATTATTATAATAGAAAAGAAAATTCTTGGAAAGCAAAGACTATAGCCTACAAAAGGTTGTATTATTTCAGTGCTCAGCACTGTGCTTTATGCAAAGCTGCCACTCATAAGGTGTTTGTTAAGGGAATGAAGAAATCATATGGATGGTCTTTGACCAGAACCAGGACAGTTGTTGAGCAAGATATGCCACTATATAGTAGGATGTAAGCTCCTGGAGAGCAAGGACAGCCTTACTTTCATAGCTGGATTCTTAGTGCCTAATAGGGGTGAGGAACCTTGGGCCTCAAGGCCACACATGGCCTCGACATAGTGAATCCTTAAATGCTTGTTCATTGGTTGATTGACAGGGCACAACATTGAGGAGAGGGGAATACAATAAGGGACTTTTCAAAATATAACATTTTACAAACACACCTTTTGGATGGCAATGAATCCCTATCTCCATCAAATGAAAAGTTTGACATTGTTTCACAACAAAATTAATCATTAAGCGTGTATTAAAGGTCTATTATATGTCGAGTAGATGGTAGGGTGCCAGAATTCAATGACCTGGATAAAGGCAGAGATAGAATGCTTAGTAAATTTCGGGTAACACAAAGTTGGTAGATATAGCTAACACAATGGATGAAAAGGGGAGGGGACAAACAAGCATTTATTAAGTGCCTACTATGTGTACAAAGAGTGCTGGACTTGGAGTCAGAAAGACATGACTTTAAATTCTGCCTGAGATCCTGACCTTGGAGTAGGAAATTCCTTTCTCTGAGCCTCAGTTTCTTTATCTATAAAATGGGCAAATCACTTTTCTTTCAATGCACTGGGTGTCTTAAGTTGTATAGAAAAGACTGACTTGCACTGACTAAGAAACTTCCCTCTCCTCCCTCCTTCCCCATACCAATAAAATCACATGGAGATAATAATAGTATCTAATTCAGAGGACTGTTGTGAAGATCAAATGAGATAATATTTGTGAAGTGCTTAGCAACTTTTAAAGTGCTGCATAAATGTTAGGTATTATGTGCTAGGCTCTGCATTGGATATACCAGTTCAACATAGTCACCAGCGGATGGTGACAAATGTTCAAATTTTGCTAAGGGTATATGACTCTGCCTTTGGCATGGACAGTAGGACTGTATTGGTAGCACTAGACTTATTTACAAAGGGGGCTCAACTCTACCATCTCCTCCTTAATCCTACAACCTTCATTATATTTCGTTTTGAGAAACTATGAGTTCCTATTCTTTTTTTAAAAAAATAAATGTTT
Organism: Phascolarctos cinereus; assembly: GCF_003287225.1. Lineage (NCBI taxonomy): Eukaryota > Metazoa > Chordata > Mammalia > Diprotodontia > Phascolarctidae > Phascolarctos > Phascolarctos cinereus. The sequence goes on from NW_027555958.1 coordinate 38,888,591, forward strand.
TACTGATGTTCTTAAAAAACCCTCAATTTCTGCCCATGAATGCACTACCTCCACTAATCTATCCTAATAGAAACCCTTCCTTTTAAAAGAAATGTACAGGGCAGCAAAACAAACACATTTGGCCATGTTCACCATTGCATAGCTCCTTCTGCTCTTCCTGGACAAAAGGAGGGAGGCAGGGTTCCTTAACAGCCTTCTGAAGTTAAGATGGGTGGGTGCTTTGATGAAAGTTGTGAAGTCTTTCAAAATGCAAACAATGGGTTTCTCAAAAGCTCTTCCAATAGATCTCAAGGGCAGGTCTTATGAGTTGGAATAGCTTCAATGGCCTGGATGCCAGACCATACTCCAAGGACTAGCCTAGCACAATTTTGAGAAGCTTCCTACCACAAGGTCTTGATTTCAGCCCAGTCCTAACACCACCATCCAGGGAAGCAACTCTTATGGAGAAGGGAACAACAGTTCCCACCAACTGCCAACCAATTGTCACATGCACGGGGCAGGCAGGCCAGCCTTGTGGAAACAGCAAAGCACCCTGAGGGAGTATGTGTCCGGTATGTCAAACTACCATCACCACCTTAACTACCATCTTCCCTCAAACACTGATGGAGATAGCCCAGGACCTTTGACAGCCTTAGGAGCATCTCTGCTTTGAGGCAGGGCCCTTCACTTTAATCCTAGCCTATAAAAAATGCAGCCCGGCAGCAACTCCTGCAGGTGCCACAGCCAAAGTTACTAAAGATCTAGAAAACTAAGTTTTTACTACCAAAGTCCTTGGCACTGTCAAGTGTCCAACATGAGAACCTGATATGATTTTATCAGTAGAAGTGACATTAAAGAAGAGGCATTTCCATCTGCTTTGCAGATGCACCCTAAGGACCATGAGACCTTTCCATCTGACTTGGAGCTAAAACCTTCCATGTGGCTTATTTTCTCCCTTAGAATGGGATCCGCTTGAGAGCAGGGGTTGTCTTCCTTTTCTGTTTATCCCTCTAGCACTAAGCCCAGTGTTTTGCCCATAGTGAGCACTTAGTAAACCCTTCATTCAATCAATGAAAAAATAGCTTGGAGATACAAATTATGCTTACTGGACCCCACTACCTTGCCAACTAAGAGTGAAAGGGGACTTATGAGTTAATTGGCATGGCTGATGGTTGTATTCCCCTGCTCCTCTGCTGTGCATAGAGGAGAGTTTTATTAAGCAAATGGGCTTTTTGTTGTCCCAGTGAATCTAAGCTCCTTGGGGATAAGGGATTTTTTTTTGTCTTTATATACTGTGTTTAGCATATGCCTTGCAATGAAAAGGTGTTTAATAAAGGTCTGTCAAATTCAATCGATTTGTCTGTCTGCCTCTCATAGCTCAGGAGATGGAAGAGATAAGGGTATATGTGCCAATCTGAGAGTAAGGTTTGCCATGGTTTTGGAGCTGGAAAGTGTTTGGAATGTCACATTTTATGATATAAGTGACTATTGATTTCTTGATAGATGTGTGTTGATATTTCACTCTGCTTTTATCTGCAATAATTAAACTGCTGTTTATTTGTGACCTTGAAGTGAGTGAGTGAAATGACACTTGGATTTGGAAGGAATGGGTGTGGCTGGTTGATAGAAATGGAACCATGAGTGATATATCATGACTGATGCTCCTAGACACAAGAGACCAGGAGATAACAGTAAGGCTAGGAGTCCTGCGTAACTGACAGCCATATAATCTGTTAGTCCTGATTGTTGACATGGTCAATCCATTACACAAATATTGTTGTATGAAATGGAATATTTCTAAATGATGCGGACAAGGATGTCAAAGATAGATAAAGAGATGGATGGAGGGGGAGGGACATGTCCCTGGTATGACCTAGCAAATTAATTTCAGTCTCATGGACTGAAAAAGTTGGGAGGCAATAATCCAAATATCCCAAGAGAAAATTCATGAAGAAGCATGCCATCTTCTAGGACAGGGGCAATATTTGGGAAGCATTCTCTGAACGAGTATTTCAGCTACAGCCACCAAACTGAGTAGGCAAAAACCGTGTAACTCTACTAGGCAGACAAGAATGGAGTGGATACTAACATGGCTCCATCAGGATTTTGGCAGCTACATTGGACAGAATACCAGACCTAGAATCAGAAAGACCTGAGCTCAAATCCAGTCTCAGGCAATTAGTAGCTATGTGACCCTAGGCAAGTTACTTGATCTTTTTCTGCCTTGGTTTCCTCCTCTCTAAAATGGAGATAATAATAGTATTGACTTCCTGAGGTTTTCAACACGATCAAATGAGATGATATTTGTAAAATGTTTTGCAAATCTTAAAGCACTGTATAAATTCTAGCTATTACGTAAGTTTGATATTAAATATTATGCAAGTATTGATTAAGTTTGAGTACAGCCTCTGAAAGTTTACAAAGAATTGGAAGCTTGCAGCTTTGTAAAATCTACTCTAAAAAATAAGCATGAAGTTCAAAGAGTACTTTTCTCAGTCAGGCAGAATATCTGACTCTTGTCATTACATTATTGTTATTAGATTTATTGACCTGGAGCAAGTCACTTCATGTCTTTACATTTCAACTTCCTCCTGACAAATGTGTGTCTCACACACTGGTTCGATGCACTGTAGTTAGACCCGGAGGGTTTTCCAAATATTTGTACTTTCAATTTGGAACTATACGACTAAACTTTCTATCTCCCATGAAACTTCCATCCCATTATTGGGCATATACTCCAAATAAATCAGCCTGCCTAGTAATGCTCCTTTCAGCAGTATAGAGAAAGTGAAGAGAAACTTCAAGGATACAACCCTGCAACCAGTGGGGAGGAAGTGTCTACCCTAGCCTTCGCTTTCTTCTGCCCCTTAGAAGCAGCCAAGGCTAGTTGTCCGGTCCAAGAGACATGACTCCTCATTTAGACAAACTCTAGTTCTTTCAGACATGCCTAGATCTGAGCCCATCTGGCCTACAGGAACTGAAGCCACCCAGTTAACATGGATGTGATACTGTCCTGTTCACATGGATCTGACCCTTTCCTCAAATTTCACTTTCATTTTGAGTCCACAGAATCCATGTGACACCTATCCTTTCCCTTTATCCCATATGGTTCCAAGTTTTGCAGACACTATTGAACAAAATCTCTCTAGGGACTTGAGTGAGACTTTTCATCTTCCTCTTTATGAAACTAGCAGTGTTCCACATAGTTGATCCACCTTCATCTTCTGAGATTTCCTTCTTTTCTTTGGTGTCCCAATTAACCTTCTCGATCCCAGGCTCCCTTGTGTTCCTACAGTAGTCTCAATAGTTAAGTGGTTAAAGGAAATTACCAGGAAGTCTTCAAAAAAAGAAATTTAAACTATCAACAAACACATGGAAAAAGTGGTACAAATCATTCATAAGAGGAATACAAATGAAAATAACCCCGAGCTTTGATATTCACCAGAATAGAAAAAATATGACAAAAGACCAGTACATGTTGGCAGAACTGGGGAATGTAGCCATATTAATGAGGTGTTTGGACATCTAGCTGGTACAGTAGATAAAGTGTCAGGCCTGGAGTCAGGAAGACTCATCTTCCTGAGTTCAAATCTGGCCTTAGACACTTACTACCTGTGTGACCCTGAGTGAGTCATTTAACATTGTTTCCCTCAATTCCTCATCTGTAAAATGGGTTGGAGAAGAAAATGGCAAATAATTCCAGTATCTTTGCTAAGAAAACCCCAACCAGGGTCACAAAGAGTGAGACATGACTGAAACAACTGAATAACAACAATAATACACTGTTGGTGGAACTGTGAACTGTTCTATCCATTATGGGAAACAACTTGGAGTTATACTACAAAGTCACTAAATTGTATAAGCTATTTGATCCAGCAGTGTAAGTACTGGGCAAATATCCTAAGGCAGTGAAAGGCATAAAGAAAGGTCTCACACATACAAAAATACTTTTTGTGACAGAAAAAATATCAACCTGGAAAAAAAAAATGAGTGTCCATTATTTAAGGAATTGCTGAAGACATGGCATATATGAATTCAAAGGGATGTAATTTTGCCCTATGAAACAATAAATTTCAAGAATTCAGAGAAACTTGGGAAGACATGTACAAACTGATGCAGAGTGAAGTTATCAGACTAAATGGAACAATTCACATGGTGATCACAAGAAGGTAAAGGAAAGAAAACAATACTGAAAATTTCAGATGCTGAGCAATTCAGTGATGAATCTTGACTTTTGAACAGTGGTCTCCAAACTTTTCATCACAAATTAATAACAATTTTTTTTAATCATGCACCCTCAATATGTCAGTCCATCATCAAACATTTATTAATCACTACTTAGCACAGTGCCAGGCACTATACTAAGCACGGGGGATTTAAAGCAAAGCAAAATACAGTTCCTGCTGTTAAGGAGCTCGCAGTCTAATGGCATATTTACATTTTCTATATTCACTATCCTGCTGATTATCATGTACATCATAAAACACACTGAAATTGACATTTTAAAAGGATGAGATTAAGATGAAATACTGTTTGATCCTAGTGTTAATAAAGAACCTGTGGAGTTGATTGAGTAGGGGAGTGACATTATCAGACCTTTGCTTTAGGAAACTCTCTTTGGCAGCTGCATGGGGATAGACAGGAGACCTGGGTTGGTAGACCAATTAGGAGCCTATCACAGTAGTCTAGAGAGAAGGAATCTGGGCCAGAAGTAGGGAGGTGGCTATTTGAGTAAGTACAAAGAAGCCAGAGGTGGGATGCAAAGAGGTAGAATTAACAAGACATGACAATTGATTGGATGTATGGATGTGAGGTCAAAGATGATACAAAGGCTGGGAAAACATCAATGACTTAAAGGATGATGGTTCCCTTAACAGTAATAGGGAAGTCTAGAAGATGGGTGCCTTGGAGGGGTTGAAAAAGAAAATTTAGAGATATCTACAGTCCAGATCACAATCCATCCATGCCTGTTCATCCCATGGGAATCATTCTTTCCCACCCAATATGAAAAAGGGGAGGTGAAGCTCGTATTCAACTACCTGTGCCTCCAAAGGCAGAGTCCCCCATTCAAGGGGTGCCTGCCATGGCCAATAAAGGATTTAGGAGGCAGAGAAGTAGGGGTCAAATTTTCTCAGTGGCATCTCTATAGCTACTGTGTAGTTGGTCTAGGTTAAAAATGTTTTGAGGAGCCAACACTGGATTCAGAAATAGTAAAACTGAAGCTTGGTCAGCAGTGAGGGGGAAGCAGAAGTTAGTGGGAAATATAGATAGAATTGTTTTAGATACAAGCCTAACAAATGGTTATTATAGTGAGGCTAGGATGTAATTTATCTTCTCATTCTCAGATTGACTGATGATACACCACTTCAGGTTGGGCCACAATCTCCCACTGGGGTGATGCCAGATCCTCTCTTGCCGAGAATCCTAGCCTCCACTTTGGAGACCATTACTCTAGAGGAATAATGGTGAAAAATACCTTCTGTTTCTCAGAGAGAGTTGCTGGCCTTTAGGTTTGGAATGGGCCACACATTATCTGATAAGGACAATAAGCTTAACTCTACTTCTCTGTTATAAGGAAGGGTTGGGAAGAAATCTTAATGGGAAATGACTTGCTGAAAAAAAAGGCATCACCAACAAACACACACACACACACACACATGCTGGTATTCTATAACTACTTATTGAATTGCCTTGAATTCTATCATAAATATCCTTCCTCTGTGATCTGACTTATTAGAATCTGTAAGGTAGGGACTGAGTATCACTCACTTTTCTTCAATGAACTTCATCACCTTCAGTATACATGACACCATTATCATGTCCCTTCCTTGTAGCCTTCCACCTCTTACATGGGTTGGGGACCATACAAGTGTTCACCATACTTCCTGGGAGAAGATTCTCTCCCAAGAAACCCTACCATTTTCATCTCCACCTGAAAACCCATTCCCATTATATGTAAGGTTAGCTGTCTCCATTAGCTATATCCTATGTATATAAATGGACAGCTAGGTGGCAGAGTGGGTAAAGTGCTTGGCCTGGAGTCAGGAAGATGAGGTTTCCTGAGTTCAAATCTAGCCTCAGACACTTGTGACCCTGGGCAAGTCACTTAGCCTTATTTACCTCAGTTTTCTCATTTGTAAGATGAGCTGGAGAAGGCAATAGTAAACCACTGCAGTATCTTTTCCAAGAATCCCCCCCCCAAAAAAAAGAAAAAATGAAAAAAAAAGAAAACCCCAAATGAGTATGAAGAGTTGGACATGATTGAAAATAACTGAGCAACAATAAAAATGTGCATAAACATTTCTATCCACTTCTTTATGTTCCCCAGAGGATGAAAATGGGAAGAAAATGGAAAGGAGAGCTATGTGGCCTCGGGCAAGTCACTTAACCCCTATGACTCTCAGTTTCTTCTTCTGTAAAATGAGAGAATTAAACTAGATTGACTCTAAGATTCTTCCTGGCTCTATGAGAAATGTAATGAATTAGTAATGAATTATTTAGAATTAGCCCGCTAATGTTGATATTAGACAAAATTCAAGATGTTGCCAATTTGCACAATGCCTGAAGCCTAAAGCAAAACAAATGCTGACTTGGATTGTAGAATTTGAGAGGCAAGGTATGTTAGAGGTCAGCTGGTCCATCACCCCCTTACCTACTTTTCAGATGAATAAAATGAGGTCCAGAAGGGTGTTTGTTACTGTGTGGTGCTGCCTCCCAGAATCATTTGTTGAGTGCAACCACAGTGTAAACATGGAATGATAGATGACACTTTAGACAGATATGTGATTGTTCTGATATCTGACCTAATGAATAACAGCACTCATAATCTGATTATTGCTGCTCTTGTGGTCTGGTGGCAGCTTTAGCATCATGTTACTATGGTTTATATGTTTTAGTTATAGATTTCTTTTTCATAGAATTGTGGTTGGTGTCATTCCTTCAGATCTCTGCCCAACGTCATTGTTACGTGATTGATCACTTGTAAATGAATATGCCCAATGAGGCTCTGGCTCAGTGTGTAATCATATTGATTCCTCCCTTATTAAACCCTATTTTATTTAGATAACTATACTTTGGATGCTAATTGGTGCTTAGCATGTCTGACAGGAGGATTTGCCTGGGCTATAAGTTGGCACATGCTGAGCCCAGCATATTCCTGCCAAGAGAAGGCAGTATGGGGGTTGAGATGGGAGCCTGAAGCCCACTGTTGTGTCTGACCTCCAGGGTCCCATGTGACTACATTTACACCTCTGTGCTTCTGTGATGCTCCCAGAGAGCTCAGCGCTCTGGATGAGGCAGGGCCAGCCAGAGGCTGCATTCACACCACAGGTGATTCATCTTCAGACACTGAGGATTCCAGCCTTTCATCACGTCATCTTTCCCAGTATCCATAGCCTTTGCACAGCTTGGGCAGGTGGGAAGAACCAGGAAATGATTCATGAGAAAGAGAAGGGAGGACTGGAGAGGGTCAGAGAGAATAATAGCATAGGTGGAAGGTATTAGAAAAGGTTCTTGGAGAGGAGGAACTGTCAGAAAGCAGCTGAGAATTCAAGGCTGGGAGGGCGAGAATATAGGAAGTGAAGGAAACAGGGTAAGGAAGCATCATAGATTTAGAGGTACAAGAAATCTTAAAACAGGGCTTCCTACCCTTAGCAAAAATGCTCTTTCTGGTTCTGGGAAGTGAGAAAAATTAGTGTTGTTTTGGTTGTTGCATATTCCCCCATTGGAGAATTTGATTTACTTATTTGTATATATGTGAACTTAAATATTTTTATAACTATATTTCAATAAAATGGGTTTCTTTTCATTACTATGCATTTTATGCATTTAAAAACCTTATTCTGAGAAGGACTCCACAGACATCACTAGACAGTCAGAGGGGCCTGTGATGTAGAAAAGGTCAAAGATCCCTGCTTTATTTATTTTTTTGATAATGAACTACTATGGCTTCAGTATAAATGACCATCCCAGCGTCTGCTTCCTGTTCTAGCAGAGCCTGCTCGCTCTCTGAATCTTCTCTTATAGAGTAGTTGACTTGGGTTGGTGACCAGAAGACCTAGTCTGGACTATCACAAGACTGGAAAGAAACCTTAAGAAGTCATGCAGTCCAGCTACATCAACAATGTTATCTGTTTTACAGAAGAAGAAACTGAGACCCTGAGAAATAAAAATGAATGAACTGCTCAACATCACACAGATAGCAAGTGACAAAGCTGGCCTTCAGACCCAGATGTGTCAAAGCCAAAACCTGCTGTCTTTCCACTAAACTATGTTGTTATTCATTTTGCAAATGAGGAAACTGAGTCTCACAGAGGTCATGACCTTCCAAGGGGAGAATAGACAAAAAGAGAAGATAGAATCTGTCTTCCTGAGTGTAGTGGCAAGGAAAGAGAGAACAAATACCCCCAAAAAAGAGAGAAAGATAACGAAGGGGAGAGGATAAAATGGGGCAAAAAAATTATATCCTTTGTAGGCTATGTGTAGGCAGAAAATTCAGGCCTTGGAAAAAGCGCGCAATGAAAGCAGTGCAATTACCTCTGTTGCAATGGCTTGCCAACCCTACATGGATTCACCAAAGTAAGGAAGGGTCCCTTGTTGAAATATTCACAGGGTGATTTGTTTATGTTCAACGAATCTTGACAGAGAACAAAAAAAAAAGGTACCAAAGTTGTCAAGACTGTTCATCCCCATAACGGAAATCATCGTTCTGCTTCTGGGAAGTGAGAATAATTAGTTTTGTTGCTGTTGTTCTTACATGGCCTCCATTGGAGAATTTGATTTATTCCTTTGTCTGTTTATTTCTGAGAAGGGAAGGCAATAATCCTCCGGGATGTGCTGTGGGAGCCACTGAAAGGTCAGCCTGTGTCTCAGTCCCCAGCTATTTGTTCTCTCTCAGTCCCCAGCTAGTCTAAGACATTTATACCTGCAACAAGCTTCTGCCCAGCTTCTCCCAAAGGAGGGATTTTCAGCATCTGATCAGTGGGGGGAGGAATAATGTCTTGGCAAACAGGGGATCAGAAGATCATGAGACTTAGAGCAGAGACAGGCCTTAGAGGTCATCTATCCCTACTCTGGCTGTACTGCTTCCCACCCCCACCCCGACTCCATCACATTCATCTTACAGATGAGGAAATTAGGGACCCTGAGAATGAAAGTGATTTTGCCCAATATCACTGCAATGCTACAAAGGAGTAAGCTTATCAAATGTAAGCTCCCTGAAGATAGTTACTGTTTTGTCCTTATATCCCCAGGGCCTAGAATAGTGCTGTCTATATGTCTATATGTCTATATAGGTATATATATATATATGTGAGTGTATATATGTGTGTGTGTGTGTCTATGTATGTATATATGTATATGCATATGTGTGCATACATATAGACATATTTATATACACACATACGTACACACATATACATACATACATACACACACACACACACACACACACACATAAAATTTCAACGGGACATGAGGTTTCTTCAGCATCTCTTCCAATGCAGGTCTGTACCTTCCTTAGTCTTAGAGAGTTGCCTTGGGCACTGATACATTCAATATCTTGCCCAAGACCACACAGTCAATATGAGTCAGGAGTGGGATTTGAAATGGGGCCACCCAAGTGGAGACCAGCTCTCCACCTGCTATGCCTTGCTGTCTCTTGTCTGGCCGGCCCCAACCTAGTTTTCCAGTTCTCCTCCCTCCCTCTCAGATCCAGACCAGCTGGCCTACTCCAATGGCTTTTTCTTAATCCTCATCCTTCCTGACCTTTCTACAGCCTTTAACACTGTTGATCACTCCATCCTCTTTGATTCTCTCCTCTCTCCTGGCTCCCCTCCTACTTGTCTGACAGCTCCTCAGTCTCCTTTGCTGGATTTTCATTCAGGTCATGGCCACTAATTATGGTTGGGCTCTGTTCTGGTCCCTTTCTTCTTCTCTCTCTCTACTACTTCACCTGGTGATCTCACTAGCTCCTAGGCTTTCAATTATTATCTCTCTGCTGATGATTCTCAGATCTTATCCAGTCCTAAACTCTCTGCTGATCTCTAGTCTTACTTCTCCTAGATATCTCAAAATGGATGTCTTGTAGACATCTTAAACTCATTGTGTCCAAAATGAAACTTATTATCTTTCCCCACCTCAATTCTCCCTCTCTTCCAAACTGCCTTACTACTGTTGAGGGCACCCCTATCCTCCCAGTCCTCCAAGCTCAAAACTGAGGTGACATTCTTAACTACTCACTCTCACCTTCCATATCCAGTCTCTTACCAAGGCCCGTCCAGTTTACCTTTGCAATATTTCTAAACTCTATAACCTCCAGGAATAAATTTAAAATCTCCTGCTTGGCATTCAAAGACTTTCATGCCCCACTTTCCAGTCTTCTTAATTCTTTTCACCCTTCTTTGATTCAGTGACACTGGCCCTCATGTTGTTTCTAGAACGATACACTCCATCTTCTGTCTCCAGGCATTTTCTCTGGCTGTTCTCCATGTCTGGAATGTTCTTTCACCTATCTCTACCTCTTGGTTTCCTTCAAGTCTCAAATAAAATCTCACCTTCTATAGGAAGCCTTTCCCAATCCTTCTTAATTCTAGTGCCTTCCCTCTGTTGATTATTTACTATTTGTTCTGCATATAGCTTGTTTGTACATGGTTGTTACTATTAGATTGTAAGCTCCTTGAGGGCCTGGTCTCTCTTTTGCCTTTCTTTGTATTCCCTGCATTTGGGAGCTCCTGAGGAAAGGCTTCAGGAAGAAAATGATGTTTAAGCTGCATCTTAAAGTAAGAGAGGGATTCTTTGTGATGGTGCTAAGGAGAGAAAACATTCTGGAAACGTGGGACAGCGCACAAAGACAGACATGGGAAAGACATGATATATGTGAGGAACAGTCCATCAATAAGCATTTGGTAAGCACCTACTATGTGCCTTGCATGAGTCATGGGTCAAAACCTGCTCATTCCCTGCCTTCATTTTTCTTCATTGTGTTTTGGGCAATTTCAAACCTCATTTTTTTTTTTCCAGAGAGGGTCCTGTTCCGTATTGTGGAGCCTTATAACACCCCTGGAAGAATGACCATAGCCAACAAAGAGTAGAGCCAGAATTCTAATTCAGGCTTTCTGACTGTCAGGGTCCCATTTTATCAAATGCATCATCTCCTTGACTTTTTAAAACTATGTACATATATATATATATATCTACATGTGTGTGGGTGTATGTGTGTATGTACACCCCCTATATTTATACATGTATATATATAGGCATACAAATACCTATTTGATATACACATATATTTATGCATATATGTATATGTATACATATACACAGGTATGTGTATACACACACACACATACCCCATATATATATATATATATATATATATATATACATGTGCATACATGTGCGCATACATATGGCAGCTAGGATAGAGCACTGTTAAGAAGACCTGAGTTCAAATCTGGCCTCTGACACTCACTAATTGTGTGACCTTGGTCAAGTCACTTCATTCTGTTTGCCTCAATTTCCTTATCTGTAAAATGAGCTGGAGAAGGAAATGGCAAAACCACTCCAGTATCTTTGCCAAGAAAACCCCAGATGAGGTCATGTAGAGTCACACATGACTGAAAAAAAAGACTAAAATATACACACACAAATCACACATATGTACGTATGTTTGGATGGATAGAAGGAGAGGTGAATGACACACCTGGCCATAGAAAGTGCTTGATAAATCATTGCTTGACTTTACATAACCACCTTAATCTCCCCACTACACCAGGAAATTGTAGGTGATGGGAAGGCCACCTGGTGTTAGCCTGAGGCAGAAGAATCATCCCCCTTAATAGCACAAGAGCTATTAGTTGTAGCCAAGACCAGCAGCCTCTTTCTAGAGCAGAAATCTGTTTCCACTGACAGAAAATTCATTTCATCCACAGAACCCCTTCTTCCCCCTCCTGTTTCCTCATTCCCACTGACCATGCCAGATAAATGGATTCTGCAAACACTCCAGCAATGGGAGAGATAAACGTTTTGGAATGCTCCAAGTGCAGTCTCCAAATTATGCTAACTGGCAATTTTTTTAAAGTTACAGAGCCATCTATCCAGATTAAACTACAGCCTGGGAGTCCTCTTTTTGAGGATTGCCAGTGTGGGGTGGAAAGGTAGCTCAATTGTGTTATTTCTTGAGCTTTAATGTCCCAGAGAGGAATACTGAAATAGATCTTTACGTTTGTGGTGCGAGGAGGAATTTAAAAATATCCTGAATCATCTTGCTGCTTTCTCCCCTTTAATTGAGCCCCAGACCTTTCCCTATTTAAATAGGCATGGAGATGTGTCAGAAACAGTCTGGTTATTAGCCCTTCTGTCCCAGTTTCTCCTCTGATCTAAATAAGCAAATGATTCAGGTGAGGATGTCAGAAGGCTAGCCTCTGCCTAGCATCAGACCTATATTTGCTCATTTAATAACTGTTATTTATCCAGAATTTAATTGCACCCATTGTAAACATACAGGGAAACCCTCCAGGGATGACTGTTCAATTATTGAGATAAGACAAATATTTAAAACTCAGCTCCCCACCATGCACCTCCTTCATAAGATCGGTTTTCTTTTTAAGTTCTGGGATCCAGGGTGAAGAGCTTTATAGCTGGTGAAGCCCCACATAGGAGGGGTCTGCGATATAGTAGAAAAAAATATAAAACTTGGATTTAAAAGACCTGGGTATGAATTCTGACTTTCTAATTTTCTTTAAAAAATAGGCCTTTGTTGATATCTTTTGTGTTTATGTCACTAGATCACCCTGTATCTCTCTTCTCTTCCTCCCAATGAGCCATTCTTTGCCAAAAAATATTTTAAATGAGGAAGAAGAAAAAAAAATCAGCAAAACTAATGGCTACATTGAAAAAAATGATACAATATTCAGTGCCACATTTATGCCACCCCCCCATACCTCTGCAAAAGATGGAGGTGGGGGAGGTGTCTTTTCATATCTTTTCTTTGAGATCGAGTTTCTTCTTAATCATTTTGAAACATTGATTTCCAATTGCTTTCATTGTTCTTTGCATTAACATTGTTTATTTTGCAATTATCTCCAAGATCTTGAGTAAGATTTCAAAATCAGGAGCTCTTTTTCTGGAGTCTCTGAGCTTTTTTATGTTCTTCTCTCTCTCTCTCTCTCCTCTCTCTCTCTCTCTCTCTCTCTCTCTCTCTCTCTCTCTCTCTCTCTCTCTCTCTCCATATATACATATACATACATACATACATATATATATATATATATATATATATATATATACATCTTTTGTAATCTTATGTGTTTTATATTATGCACTTAAAACTTTATTCCAAGAAGGGGCACATTGGCTTCACCAGACTGACAGAGGGGACCATGACACAAACAAGGGCAAGGACCACTTGTGAGAGATAATAGGATCAAAGATCTAGGACCAGAAGGGACTTAGACATCATCTAACCCCCCCCCCTCCATTTTGCAGATGAGGATACTGAGTTTCAGAGAGGTTAAGTGAGTTGCCAGTGGTCATACATGTAGTAAATGCCAGAGTTTGAATTTGAACCCAGATCTTCTGCCTGGACAGTTACGTGGAGGTGGATAGAGTGCCTGGCCTAAAGTCAAGAAGACTCATCTTCCTGAGTTCAAATTTGGCTTCAGATACTTACTCGATGAGTGACCCTGGACAAGTCCCTTAACTCTGCTTCAGTTCCTCATCTGCAAAATGAGCTGGAGAAGGAAATGACAGTATCTGCCAAGAAAACCTCAGATGGGATCACGAAGAGTCAGACAACTGAAATGAGTGAACAGCAGCACCACCTTCTGACTCTAAATCCAGACTCCTTTCCACTGTACCTTGTTGCCATGACTTCTGAGGTTCCTTCCAATTTTAAATCTTTTGAAGTAAAGGACAGAAGAGGAGTCAGAAGAAGATGGGCCAGTGGAGGTTTGGAAGTTCTTCATCGCCATGGGGAAAAGCCACTGCAGAGGACCAAAGCTATCAATTATGCTGGATACAAAGTTTGTACTTTTTTTTGGGGTGAAGATTGTAGGAAGGCTTTGCACCCCAGTGTTGGTCCTCAGTCCATTTGTCCTCTTTGGACCTCCCATCAGTCTCCTCTCAGTCAAACTACCTTCCCAACATTCTATCCTTATTCTTTTCCCAGTGAAATCCTCACATAGAGCCCAAGCACATAATCAAAGATTCAGGCCACAGAGGGAACTTTTAAAGTGTAGTTGATTGACTGACTGACCGTTTGACTGGCAGTAGCTTTGCAGCAGCGGTTTTGACACTGTTCTTGAAAGTGAGGGAGTGGCTAAGGAAGCTTCATACATGACAGCAGCAGCTGGGGTGTTGTAATTCTTCATGAGTTCCTGTCAGTGTTTCCTACTTTTACAATCTCCAGAGCTGTGTGTTGCTGCCATGCTTTCTAGAGTGGTGTAAGCCTGGAGCAGTGTCTTTTGTGATAAAGGATTGTCATGTCAGTCCTTCGGGTGATAAGCACAAGATCCCATTAACTCTGGATGGTGGCACTCTGTCTTTGTTTTGTTCTTCTGGCAACACGGCCATTGAATGTCCTTGCGTATGCCAGGAGAAGACTTAGTGGTAATGTAACGGTGATGGGTAGAGACACCTTCCGTGATGCCATCTCACAAGTCTCACTAGACTTTGAAGAATGAGTAAAATTCCAGTGGGCAGAAATATTGGGGCAGGGCATTCCATGTGGAGAATATAGTTTGACCGAAGGCCAGGTTACAAGAAGTCTTGGGTTGTGTTTGAGAAATGATGAGTAATTCAAATTTCTCCTATGTCACTAACTTCTTGAGCTACAGCAAGTAATTGCTTCAGTTTCCCCATCTGAAAACACGAAGAGGTTGGACTGAAAGGACTCTAATATCCTTTTCTAGCTACAAATCTAGAATTCTACCCAGTTGCAGGGGTTACCACAGACATTCTGCACTCTCTGTGAATATATGTGTGTGTGTGTGTGTGCGTGCGTGTGTGGGTGTGGGTGTGTGTGCACTGAGGAACTCTGCAGTACAATGTCACTGTTTCTGCTGTTATGAGATCCTTTAAGGGTTCCTGTTGTTCTTTTGAGGGGGTCCTTTCCCTCCTATTTCCTTTTCTTTTTATTTTGAACTTAAACATCAAAGAAAATGAACATTTCCATGTGCAGTTTAGAACAGGAGAGAATTATACATGAAACTGCAAATCTCTACTATGAACAGCTTGTTTTTCTTTTTAAGTGTGTAATAAATTCAACATGTGACTTTCAAAGCTGTCCTGCTTACATGTGATTCCTTCTGGCCTTCCTTCTGTTCTTTTCTCATTTTGGGGAGTGGGGTGGGAAAATCCTATCCCAGATCTCCTTGTTCCCCTTTCCACCCACACTGGAAAACAAACCCCTTATAACAAATAGACACCATCAAGCAGGAAAAAAAATCCCACATTGGCCACGTCCAAAAATGTGTCTTTTTCTGCATCTTAGTTTTGCTATTCCTTTCATTTGCTGACGTGATTTCTAGCGAGAGTTCTTACAGTTAAAAAGGACTTTCATGTGATCATCGTCGCAGTTACTGATACACAGAGAATACACTGCTCCTTGTGATCTTTTGAGAAATGAATCCTGTTAAAGGTTAACAATCAGAGGCTGTGTTAGCTCCCTCTTAAGTACTCTGGGTAAGTATAAGAATGAATGTTCCATAAATACGTATTGGTTGACAGATACGAAATGGGAATAGGGCCGTTAAGTCTTTCCATATTCACACAATTTATCCTACAGGATATTATTAGGGTACTGCACTTGGGGTCAGGAGGACCTGGTTTCTAATCCTGCCTCAGATATTTATTAACTGTGTGACATGGGAAAAGTCACCTAACTGCTCTGGGCCTCAGTCTCCTCATCTGTTGTATTAAGGGATTAGGTCTGGTGGCTTCTAAGATCACTTCTAGCTCTAAATCTATGATCCTATAATCAGCTGGAGCCAGACAGTAATGGGAATCACACATCTGTAATTCATCAAACAAAAACATATTAAGCATCTGTTGTATACAGAGTGCTATGCCAGCTGCTGGGGAAGATGATGCTTAGGTCATAAAGCTACTTAGGTCAGAGGTGGGTTCCTCCCTCATGGAGCTTACAGTCTAGAAGAGGTATACCAAGCAAAAAGGTACAATACACATCTATAGTAACAATTGCTCATATATACATAGTGCTTTACAAAGCTCTTTAGGCAACCTTATGGGGGTAGGTAGTGCATTCATGTACCCATTTTACAGATGAAGAAACTAAAGCTCAGAGATGATAAATTACTTATCCAGCATCATAATGGTAGAGGTAACTGTCAAGGCTACCTGAATTCAAACTCTGAACTGGTAGGTTCCCTTTGGCATAGGTACATCTAAGGAAATAAAGGAAGTACCGAAAAATGATTTCCAGAGACATTGGTGTCACTGACATCATCAGCAAGTCAGATCACAGACATTGATTAAATGTATACTATGTACAAGGTACTGGAAATGCCAGAAAGGCAAAAGCTGGTTCCCTGTTCTCAAGGAACTCACATTCTAATGGGAGAGAAAAAATCTAAAGAAGTATGGAAATATAGGAGATAAAGTCTCAAGTGGGTGAAATTAAGGAATTTCTTAAAGGTAAGTAACCTGGGCTGAGCTTAGGAAGATATCTTTCTGCTGGCATATTTTATTCTATTCAAGCCTCTAGTAGCTTATACAGCCCACAACATGAAACCCTCCATAGGTGTAATGTATTCAGACATTGGAACATAAATCATGCAAATCAGAAAAAAACAACAACCAAAAACCCTGGGAAATCAGTTTCCCCAGATGTGCACTGCTTTCTCATATAATTTCCCCTTGGTTCTTTTGGTCTTCTAAATGACAATGCAGAACACTTTTCAAGGTGAGAATCAGTTTAGAGACACCAGCGGGGACAACTGGGATAGTTTGGCGTTTAGAGACTGGCAGCTACAGGCAATCCCATCGGGAGGAAAGGAATGATGTGCTCATCATGGTTATTGGCAGCAGCTGCTACCTTCCTGTTTCACAGATAAATTGCCCTGTCTTCCTGATTTTAATAATGGTAGCAAAGTTAGGCTTTGAGCCTTGGTATTGTGACTTCAAATTCAACCTTCGTTGCTCTATGACCCTCTGTCTTTCCTAGCTGTTGCCATTACAGATATGCCTCATATTTCACAAGTTGATGGGCTCCAGAAAATTTATCTGTAACCTTGAAATTGTGTAAATTGAATCTTATTTACTTACACTACAGGAGCTTGCAATATAAGAGTGCCCCACGGAGAATCTCTCCATGAGGCAAAGAATCCCCTTAAATGGCCCATTTTTAAGTGTGAAATGTCTTACATTTGCTTGTCTTAAAGCAGGGTCCACCTGCACAATGAATGTTTTTTTGATTTCTTTCCCCTTCACAACCTTTTCAGTCTTCTTATATTCTATATACTCTAAAATTGAACACTGACCTTTCTTTTCCTCACCTATATCATTCATTTGCTACTCCATGCCTTTTCACTATCAGTCTCCCTTTCCTCAAAGGCTCTCTCTCCTCACTTCCTAGCTTCTTTGACTTCCTTCAAGGACCAACTCAAATTCTACCTTCTGTAAGAGCTTGTCCAATCTTCTCCTCCAACTGCTAATACCATTCCTCTAAATCTGCCTTCTATGTTCACTGTATATATCTTGAAAGTATATAACGATGCACATAGTTATTTGTATATTGACTTCCCCCATTATAATGTGGGCTTCTTGAGGGAAGGGACCATATTTTTTTCCTTTCTTTGTAGCCCCAGCCCTTAGCAGAATGCCTGGTACACAGTAGGTGCTTTCATTAGATTTTTAAGATCCTTGAGGGTGGGGACTGTCTTTTGTTTCTTTTCTGTATCTCCAGCACAGTGTCTGGAACATAGTAGGCACCTAATAAGTGTCTACTGAATTAAATTAAATTAATAGATACTTAGTTGACTTGACTTCTCCATATTTGAATAATGGCTCCCATTTTTCCTTGACAATGTAGTGCAGTAGAAAGGGCACTGGACTCATGTCCAGAAAGACATGGGTTCAAGTCCTAGGGTTGACATTTTCTAACTGGGTGACCATGAAGAAGCCATGTTTCTAAGACCTCTATTTCCCTCTCTATAAAATTAAGGTCTCTAAATGAATATACAGAAGCAACATGGCATAATGGATAGAATACTAGTCAAGGGATCAGAAGGCTTGGTTTTGCATGGTGCTTTTGATACCTCCTATCTTTGTGACCATGGTCACTTCATTGAACCTGTTTGAAGCTCAGTTTCTTCATCTATAAAATGGGAAAGGAGAATATCTGGAGCATTTACCTCCCAGGGTTGTTGTGAGGATCAAATGAAATAATACACTGTTAATTCTTTTTGCAAAGCTTAAATGGCTACCCTTATTGGGTTTTGATTGGGACCCAAAGACCACAGGCAGTGAAGAAACTCATCTTTCTGGCTCATCTTTCTGGCTCTCTTGGTGGCAGGCATTTGGCATTTGAGCACATTCCAGCTGGAGAGAGTTTGCCTGCAGTGCTGAGAATATTTTGTGTTAACAGCAGCAGCAGCAGCAGCAGCAGCAGCAGCAGCAGCAGCAGCAGCAGCAGCAGCAGCAGCAGCAACAGCAGTGGTAAAACACTGAAAGCCTCCTGCTCTCATTTGTACATTGTCATTCCTGTGAGAAATATTTCATCCCAGCTTGGGAGGGTTGGAATTTGAGAATTCATTCCATTTACTGATAAGATACTCACCATCTACTGACGACACAAAACAGGCCAGGATACCCAGGGATCTGCTTTGCCATCAGCTCAAATGAAAAAAGACATTCACAGTCAACCAAATCAACCCCAGACTGCATCTACATGATGCCAAAGCAGTGTGATGAAAAGTGGAAAAATTCAATGCGGCTATCATTTTCTCCACATGTTGCCAAGCAACTAGTTTGACTGATGTTTTTGCTGAATTGATTAAATCAAGCAATAGACAGCCACAGTGGGGCATTTAAGTGCTAAGTTAGTAGGCACATAGTAGGCACTCAAGTGGAGTGACAGGGGAAAAAAAGGAATGGGATGGAGTATAGTCAGAAGTTGTAGAATGGGGAAAAAGTATAGTGTAAAAAGATAATAGAATGGGATAGAATTATGAGGAGGAAGACGGAATGATATTAATTACCACACGGTATAGTAAAATAGAGCATGGTGCAGTGTGATAGAATAGAGTGGAGTGGAATTGACTGCTATAGAATGAAAGAGAATGGAGTAAAATGAAATGGAGTGGAGTGGAATAAAATGGAATGGGTGGAATGCATTGGAGAGGAATGAACTGCTAATAAGTCAAACAAAATGAAGCAGAATGGCAAAGGATAGAGTGGACTTATTTGTCATAGAGTAGAATGGAATAGAGTCAAATGGACTGAAGGGGAGTAGAATGCAGAGCAATGGAACAGAATGGAGTAGAGCAGAATAAAAAAATGGAGCCAAGTGGGAGCAAGTAGAACGGAGTGTAATGAGAGTAAATAGAATGACTTGAAATA
Source organism: Phascolarctos cinereus (assembly GCF_003287225.1). NCBI lineage: Eukaryota > Metazoa > Chordata > Mammalia > Diprotodontia > Phascolarctidae > Phascolarctos > Phascolarctos cinereus. The sequence goes on from NW_027555958.1 coordinate 38,908,148, forward strand.
GAAGAGAATGGGATGAAATGGAGTGGACTGCTTTGTAGTGAAGTGAAGGGGAGTTGAGTGGAATGCCAGAGGAGGAAATTAAGTGGATTGCTACAAAGTGGAATAAAATAGAACAGAGTGGTACGGAATAGAGTTGAATACTATTGAGTAGAGTGGAATAGAGTGGAAGCCAGTGGAATAAAAGGAAAGAAGTGAAGAAGGATGCAGTGGAATGTAACAGAGTAGAGTGGAATGGAATGGATAGAATGGAGTGGAATTGATAGCTAGACAGTATACGAAATCGAGGGGAGTGTGATGAAAACTAATGGCATAAAAAGAGTAAAATGGATGGGAAATGGAACACACTGAATGGAATGAAGTGGAGTGCTGTGGGATGATGCTATAGTTTGGTGTCAGATTGTAACCTCAGCAGGAAATTAGGACATATGGTCCTTTAACCAATCCCTCAATTCTACAGCCCTACTCTGTGTGCCCCAGTTTTATTTCACATAATGTTGTTTTACCTCCTTGGGTAGGGTGGGGATTGACTTGTTAATGACTAAAAATTTCTTAATTGGTACAAAGCGCAATGGAAACACCCGTCATTACCACTATGTGAGGCAGCTAGGTGGTAAAGCAGATGAAGCACCAGGCCTTGAGTCAAGAAGACTCATCTTCATGAGTTCAAATCTGGCCTCCGACACTTACCAGCTGTGTAACTCTGGGCAAATCACTTAAACCTGTTTGCCTTAGTTTTCTCATCAGTAAAATGAGCTGGAGAATGGCGAACCTTTGCCAAGAAAACCCAAAATGGGATCACAAAGAGTAGGACACAACTCAAACAATTGAACAGCAACAACTATGTGACAGGGTAGAGATAATCTTACCTTGATTCTTTGCTCTTAGAAGAGCAAGGGTATGATTCTATCCTGGCAAGATGTCTTCCACTACAATACCACTGATAAAGCCAACATATCTTTCAAAAGAGGAGAGATCTAAATTGCAGAATCAAAAAATGATCAAATATGAGACCTGGAAGCCCCCCAGCCCTCGAGGTCTAGTCCAGTGTCTTCATTTTACAGATGTCTAAACCTAAGAGTCAAAGTTTGTCCAAGGGCACACAACTAGTTCTTAGGAGAGACAGGAGAAGAACTCAAGTTTCTTCTTTTCTGATACAATCCTTTTTATTCAGATTATCAATGAAAGCAGTAGTAATAGAGACCTCATTCATTTTACTGGTGTGCTGCTGAACAAAGCTGAATGTCAGTTGAGTCTTGGTCTCTGAACAGCATTTCAGATGGATTCCTTAACTGGAGCCCTCTGATTTCTAGGAAGAGTCCTTAGAATTTAGTGCCATAGGCTTAGAACTGGAAAGTTCCTCAGAGGTCACATAGTTCAATCCTTTCATTGTGCAGATTTTTGTTCAGTCATTTTAGTCATATCCAACTCTTCACAAGCCTATCTGGGGTTTTCCTGGCAGAGATACTGGAGCGGTTTGCCATTTTCCTTCTCCGGCTCATTTTATAGGTGAGGAAGCTGAGGTAAATAAGTTCAGGTGATTTGTCAAGGGTCACACAGCTAGTAAGTATCTGAGGCCTTTCTGACTCCAGGCCCTGTGCTCTATCCATTGTGCTATCTCGCTGCTCCATTGTGCAGATAAAGAAACTGAAATCCAGGGAGCTTGCGATATACCCAAGGTCACACAAGTAGTCATGCTCTCTATCCCCCCTTATTTTACAAAGCAGAGAAGCTGAAGCCAAAGAATCTTCAGTGACTTGCCAAAGATCACATAAACTGTCAATAGCAGGGCTAGAAGTAACAAAATTAATCCAGAAGAACAAAAGGTCAAGAATATCAAGGGAATCAATGAAAAAAAAAGTGTGAAGGAAGATGGCTTATCAGTACAGATCTCAAACTCCATAACAAAGTGGTAATCATCAAAACAATCTGGCACTAAGAAATAGAGTATCAGGTCAGTGGAAGAGATTAGATACACAATACATGGTAGTAAATAACCATAGTAGTAAGCTATTGTTTGACAAAGCAAAGGATCCAAGATTGGGGGACAAGAATTCACCATTCAACAAAAATTGCTAGGGAAAATAGAAAACAGTTTGTCAGAAAGTAGGTATAGACCAACATCTCACAGTATATACTGAGATAAGGTCAAAATGGGCATATGTGATTTAGATGTACAGGTTGGTATCATAAGCAAATCAGGGGAGCATGGAAGATTCTACCTGTCATATGTATGGATAAGGGATGAATTTATGACTACAACAAGAGATAGACAGCATTATGGGATGGAAAGTGGATAATTTATTACATCAAATTAAAAAGGTTTTACATATACCTATCAGATCTATGGAGAACAGAAGAATTCATGACCAAACAGGAGATAGAGAACATTATGAAAAGCAAAATGGATAATTTTGATTACATTAAATTGAAAAGTTTTTGCACAAACAATCAGTCTCTCTCATAAAGGCCTCATTTCTAAAATATAGAGAGAATTAAGATAAATTTATAAGAACACAAGCCATTCCCCAATTGATAAATGGTCAAAGGATATGAACAGACAGTTCTCAGATGAAGAAATTAAAGCCATCTATAGTCATATGAAAAAATTCTCTAAATCGTTATTGATTAGAGAAATGCAAATCAAAACAACTCTCAGGTACCACATCACACCTTTCAGATGGGCCAACATAACAAAACAGGAAAATGATAAATGTTGGAGAGCATGTGGGAAAATTGGAACACTAATACATTGTTGGTGGAGTTGTGAAATGATCCAACCATTTTGAGGAACAATTTGGAACTATGCCCAAAGGGCTACAAAAATGTGCATACCCTTTGATCCAGCAATAGCACTTCTAGGGCTATATCCCAAAGAGATCAAACAAATGGGAAAAGGATCCACATGTACAAAAATATTCATAGCAGCTCTTTTTGTGGTGGCAAAGAAATGGAAATTGAGAGGATGCCCATCAATTGGGGAATGGCTGAGCAAGTTGTGGTATATGAATGTAATGGAATACTATCGTGCTATAAGAAATGATGAACAGGCTGACTTCAGAAAAACCTGGAAAGACTTATATGGTCTGATGCTGAGTGAAGTGAACAAAACCAAGAGGACTTTGTACACAATAACAGCTGCATTATGCAATGACTAAGATTGTTAAACTGAACCCTTCTCAGCATTAGGAGGATCTAAGACATCTCCAGAGGCCTCGGGATGGAAAATGCTGTCCACATCCAAAGAAAGAACTATGGAAGTCGAATCACTATCACTTATTATTACCTTCTGTTGAGCTTTGTTTCATCTTTCTGATGGTTCCTCCTATTGGTTTTAATTTTTACTTACAACTTCATTAATGTGAAAATATGTTTAACGGATATGTAAATGTAAAGCCTATATCAGATTGTGCGCCATCTTGGGGAGGGAGGGTGGGGGGAAGAAAAGGGAGAAAAATTTTCAACTCAAAAGCATATGGAAAAAATTAAACTTAAAAAAATACATAAAAAAAGGTTTTACACAAACAAAAACAATATGGCCAAAACTAGAAGGAAAAAAGGAAACTGGTGGAAAAAGAATATATCAGATTTCTCTGATAAAGACCTCATTTCTCATATATAGACAAAACTGAGTCAAATTTATAAAAATATAAAGCATTCCTCAATTGATAAATGATCAAAGGATATGAACAGGCAGTTTTCAGATGAGGAAATCACAACTATCTATAGTCATATGAAAAAATGTTCTAAATCACTATTGATTAGAGAAATGTGAATTAAAACAACTCTAAGACTACCTCAAACCTATTATATTGGCTAATATTACAGAAAAAAGAAAATGGCACATAATGGAGAGGATTTGGGAAAATTGGAACGCTAATTCACTATTGGCAGAGTTTTGAATTGATCCAGCCATTCTGGAAAGCAATTTGCAACTATGTGCAAAGGCATAAAATTGAGCCTACCCTTTGACCCAGCAATGCTGCTATTAGGTCTCTACCACAAAGAGATCGAAGGAAAACGAAAAAAAAAAAGATCTAAGTGCATAAAAATATTTATAGCAGCTCTTTTAGTGGTGGCAAAGAATTGGAAATTGAGGAAATGCCCATCAATTGGGAAATGGCTGAACATGTTGTGGTATATAATTGTGATGGAATACTATATTGCTGCAAGAAGTGATGAGCAAGATGCTTCAGAAAGACCTGGGAAGACTCAAATGAACCAATGCAAAGTGAAATTAACAGAACCAGAAGAACATTGTACATAATAACAGCAATATTGTAGGATAATCAACTGTGAATGACTTAGCTACTATGAGACATACAGCAATCTAAGACTATGATAAAAATGCTACCCACCTCCAGACAAAGAACTGAGGTTTCTGAATACAGACTGAAACATACTTTCTAAACTTGCTTTATTATTCTTTTTTTTGTCTGTCCTTTCTTTTGCAACATGGCTAATATGGAAACATTTTTCATGACTGCAAATGAATAAGCTATATTAAATTGCTTGAGGGAGGGAGGAAAAATATTTGGAGCTCAAATATTAAATTTTTTTAAAAGAATGTCAAAAATGTTTGTTCACATATAATTGAGAAAAAAATCAAAATTAAATTCAAAAATAGCAGAGCTAGAATTTGAATCCAGATTCTCTGATTCTACATGCAAACTTTCCCCCTTGTTGGACACTTAGTTTTTATTTTTATTTTGCCTGTGCAGGTGTCTTTTTTTTTTTTTAACAATTACTCCTGAAGCAATTTGAAAAATCTTTGCTTTTCCCTTCCTTCCTTCATCTGCAACAATATATCTGTTTTGTACCAAGAATTTTTATAAACTGTTCCCCCCCCCCCTTTCAAAACAAAGCCTGCTTGTAGTAGAATTGATTGTCGGTAGTCGTAGGTTGAAAGTTAGTCCCTAATTACAGCCAGTATAGAGGTAAAATTGTCTTTATGTTTCTACCTCGAGGCTAAACCAAGCCAAAGAATCCTCAGGGAACCAATGTTTCAGTAGATTTAGAGCAACATTCTCAAGCTCTTAACCTTGGCACACAAAAGCATTTTTAAGCTCTTTCCCCTCCACCAATTTGTTTCAGGGGTACGTGCATAAAAGTCAGCGAGTGTTTTGTGAAACGACAAAGCTTTGTGAGTTACAGATTTGAATGGAAGAAGGGATTGTAGAGATCATCTAGGCCCACCCCCTCATTTCAAAGATAAGAAAGACCTTTCTGAGACCCAGAAAGGGAAAATAATTTACTTGCCTAAGTTCAAATAATAAATAGCAGAGACAGATCCTCTGATGATAAACCTGATGATTTCTTTATGATTTCTTTATTATACCACACTTTGTTTTCACTTCTAATCATTTTTATAGTCACAAATGATAAAATGACATTTTCTTCTTGAAAATCTTTTAAATCTTTTAAAATAACTTAAATTATTTAGCAATTTTCAAAAGCACATTTTTTTTTGCCTTTTAAAATTAGCGCACTTAGCAAATATGTTTTTGTTTTTTTTAAGTTGGGAGTGGGGTGGGAACGGGTATGGGCTGGGCCAGATATGAAAGAGCCATTTGTTCTGCTTGGGGTTAGGCTAAACTCTAAGACTCTAATCACTAGGGTGACTACAATAGAGACGAGCTCTAAATTTGTCCCCTGGAGAAGATGGCAGTGGCTAGGGTGCAAAACCTGGATAGGATCTTGGAATATTAGGAGTGAAAGAAGGCCCAAATATGTTCCCAAAATACCTTTTCCAGTGGGCAGGGGGAGGAGAAGGAGAAGAGGAAGACTGAATTTGTAATCAGGAAACACGGGTTCAAATGCCAGCTTCCCATTTACTAGCTGTGTGACTTTAGGTGAGTCATTTTTCTTATCTGGGTCTCAGCTGAAAGTTTGGGAATACGTGGGTTTTAAAGTCCTCCCTGCCTCCATCCCAGTGATTTGTGTCCTTGATCTGAACACTCCCTAGCTGCGTAATCCTTCCCTTAACCTCCTTATGCCTCAGTTTCCTCATATATAAAATGAGGGGAGCTGGACTTGGTGGTCACCATAGTTCCTTTCAGCTCTCAATCTATGGTCATATGATTCTTTAACAAAGGACCAAACCTTCCATTCCATATGGCTTGAAATGGGAAGAATCCTGGGAGAGGGAACACAGTGAAATAAGAAAGGAAATTTCCACTGAGACATAGCCACAGTTCCTCAATATAGGGCTATATAAAATATAATGGACAGAGATCAGAAGAAGGGGAGACAGGAAGGGAGTGAGAGAGAGCAGGTCTGCACTAGATATACCTCAAGTAGGAAGAAGGTTGGAGGGATGGACTACCAGGGAGGACAATGACAGTTGATTATTCCTCTTCTTACCCTCAGACAAAAATGAAACCACTCCTGCCCTCAAGGAGCTTATATTCTATCTGAGGAGATGAGCTAGACACATAAACACATTCAATGATTTCCTGTTATTCAGGTTTATCTCCTCTAAAGGCCTAGGTGTGAATTCCAACTCTCAAACCTATTAGCTGGGTGACCTTGGGCAAGTTGCTTGACTCCTCTGGGTCTTGGTTTCTCCACTTGTAAAAAGGGGATGCTAATCCTCCACCAGAGTCTCACTCTGATTCCTGATGTGATAACAGAAGTGACTTGGAGTTCTTTAAGGTAAGCTAGCAAGACACACAAGGTGGCAGGTTCTGTCAGTCTGGGAAAGCCTGAGAATGCAGTCCCGGGAGCCAACTGACCATTGGAAGAGGATAAGGAGGCTGACTAGTACATAATAAGTCCTTTGAAGGTGGAGACATATGAAACAGGTAAAAATCCATATGTTCACTCTTTCATAGGGTGGTTGCAAAGACGCCATTTTGCTTGGAAGCTATAGAGAGCTACACATAGCACATAGTGTGCTGGAAAGGGTAGAATGGCTATGGATTTAGAGGATCTGAGTTAAAATCCTGCCCTTGAATCATACTAACTGTGTGGCCTTAGACAAATCATTAAATTTCCTCTGTAGATGAGGGGGTTGAACTGGATGATCCCTGAGGTCCCCTTCCTGCTCTGCCATTCTATGTTTCCCTTTGATTCTGTACAAATGGGAGCTCTTATGATAAAACATGCATAAGAACTGCATAGGAGGAAGCTGCAGAGGAGTTTTAGTTGGCATAGTAGGGGGAAATGCTGGCTTCAATAAAACCACAATGCACTCTCAGCATTAAAGCATTCTCTTGGAATTAGAAGGCACTGTAGGTGTTCTTCATTCTACAAACTACCCTGTTTACTTGCCTATTTCCCCACATGCACACTGTGAGGAAGAAAAACGTACAGAAAAAAGCTTTTCCCCACACAATTCCCCTCCTTTTCTATTTTCTGCTTTGAACAAAGTCCCAGAAAACCATCTTTAATCAGAATGTGCTGGTCCTTCCAAACAGATCAGAATTGAAGGAGCAGCAGGTGATCGGCCATGGTATGGGAAGAAAAATGGGGAGAGTTCCTTCACTGGATGCCTTATTCCTGCCTGTCTACTGTCTACTAATCATTATCAATTAACAATAGCTGACATTTACATGGTGCTTTAAGGCTTACTTTGAGAATAATGAGGGTTATGTTAATTTTGTAAACTCTTAAAAGGAGGGATTCTCTGCTCTTGGCCCCCTTTTTTCATCCCTCTGCCAGCATCTCTGTAGAAGCTGGAGGTATAGGATTGAGGGCTGTTTTGCATTTTCATCTGTGGCCTAGAATTAAAAATTCATCACCTAGTGGCCTTTCTTCTCCCAGATAGGTTGGTCCTCCCACATAGGACTTGGTCTGTTGCTGGGACTTGACTCAAAGCCATTGCAGCTTGAGGCTATGTGCAAGAGCTTTCACTCAACATGAAGCAAAGCATCAAATAAGATGACGCAGCTCACCAAAGGTGCTTGGAACTGTCACTGAGAATAACCTACCCAAAGGTCAAATCAAAAAGGGATTCCCTACTGATGAACAGCAGCTTTAAAAGAGCTCTTTCTTTCTTTTGGTAAAGTTAATCTTTATTGATGTCTTTTGTTTCTACGTCTCCAGCGTTTCCAAATATATCTCAGATTGATACCATTTCCTACAATCTCCCAGTCGTGTCCTCACTCTCCACTATCTCCACTCCACAGGAAACTTGCACTCCGCTGCTGGCCTCCACCTCCCCCAAGTTCTGATTGGTCAGCTTTTTGTCTCAGCTAGCCAGAATCCAGGCCACTAGGACACTTTCTGCTGTCTTCATGCCATACTCATTCCTCCTCCCCACTCTTCCCATCACCTCTTTATGTGTTGACATCTTGCATTAGAATGTAAGCTTCTTGATGGTAGGGACTGACTTGCTTTCTCTTACATGTGATCTCAGTGCTTAGCACAATACCTGGCACAAAGTAAATAATAAATGCTCACCCACTCACTCAACCACTCTATCTATCTATCTAATCTATTATCTACAAATTATCTTTGTCTCTCTGCCCCACCCAGTGAGCCATGCTCTGTAACAAAGAGTTTAGAAAAAAAACAAAAAAAGGAAAAAAAAAATAAAGCAACTTGGCAAAACTTACCAGCATAGTAACTGAGGCAAACAGTTCTCTGTTCCCATAGTTCACTACCTGTTTAAAGAAGGGAAGTAGGTATATCATAGATGAACTGGTTTTAAATATATTCCTGCTGGCAAAAGACGCTGTGCTAAGGGCATTGAGCTTGGCATAATTACGGGGCATCTTCCATTATACCTAGTCCCTCAGAATAGATCAGCCTAGCAATCCATAGAGAAAACAAGGTGGATGAAGGATGCTTATTGCCTATGCAACTAGGAGATGTTACTGTTGAGCAGGAGAGGAGCTGTCTGCCAATTGAAGTTGGATGAGGAAGACATTAAGTTAGCCTGTTAATATACGAAATCATAGAACCATAGTTTTAGAGACGTAAAGGAACTTTGAGGCCATCTAGTACAATCTCATCATCTCACAGGTGAGGAAACTGAGACCCAGAAAGGTAAAGTTACTATAGGTACTAAGTGTATTCAAGTCCACTGCTATTTCCTTTGTACCTCATCTTAAACAGACCCTGACCTTGACCCAGAACTGAATAAGAAGAGGAAAGAGACCTGTATTGTACTTGGAAGACTACAGCATTCTCCATTATCTCAGGCTGTGTAGTTGCCCAAAGCATATTTAACATCGGCATTTTCCCAGTAGGCCATGGACCACTGTGATCTCAGGAGTCAGTCAGTCTAATAAGTATTTATTAGGCACTTACTAAATGCTAAGCACTGGACTATAAAGGCAAAAACATGAACTTTCCTTGATCTCATTAGCTTACATTCTACTGGGGACAACAACATGCGAATAATTAGATATTATAAGAACTCAGGTCTTCTTGACTCCAGGCCTGATGCTCCATCCACTGGCCACCTAGTTGACTAAGGAACTGCAAGTAGGGATATTCAAATGGCAGGAGACTCAACAGGAAATAGAAAACAAAACAAGACATTAATTTTTAAAGCCACTCACCTTTACAAGTGGTAGGGCTTATAAATAGTCTAATAATGTATACTAGTAAGTCATACAAGTAAGTCGTAATCCACATTTTATGATTCAATTTTTTTAAAAAGAGAAGTGATTCAGAAGATGCCTTCAAGAACATGTATAAGTGGGGCCTTCCATGGAGGAGTCATTATGCAGGAAAAGATGGTATAGTTATAGAAGATGGATGGCCCCAGGATTGCACTGATATTGAAAAGACATTAAGAAAACTAGAAATCCATTGGACCATTGGGAAGAAATTCTCTGGGAGATATACAGAAAGAAGTGGAGGAGAACTTCATGAAGAGAGGGCCAGAGAGTCAATCATTAATGATCTGTGGTGATGGATGATGTCCCCATGCCCTTATGATCACAGATCAATTTAAGTATTGAAAGGTTCCCGAAGTACTTCAAATATATTTTCTCCTTTGGCCCTTTTCACCTCCACTGATTGATTTTTTGATTTTATCTACCATGTCACAGAAACCTCCTTCCCTTCAAAGCTCAATCTGCCCTTGAACTTCTCACCCTCCACCCCTGCACACCCTTCTTCTGATTGTCTGGTTCCTCCCTGAACTTCCAGTTTAAGGAGAGTGTCCAGGCCAGCCATGTCTTCATTCATTCCCAGGCTCCACTCCTTAATCTCCTGCTCCTTCTCCCTTCTTCCTGCCTCCCATCTGTCACACTTTTCCATTTTCCTTGTATGTATAACCTTCTAGGAGTAGAACTATGTTCCTTGAGGACTAAGACTGTCTCTTTGTTTGTGTTTATATCTGTATCTGCAAGACTTAATAGCATTTCTAGCCCACAGTGTTAGCTTAATAAATGTTTATTGATTTGACTTGACTTGACAAAAGCTGTTATCAAAAGTTTAGTGTAGGGGCAGCTAGGTGGCACAGTGGATAGAACACCAGCCCTGGAATTGGGAGGACCTGAGTTCAAATCTGGCCTCAGACACATGATACTCACTAGCTGTGTGACCCTGGGCAAGTCACTTAACCCCGATCGCTTCAACAACAACAAAAAAAAGTTTAGTGGAGATGGGACCTTTCTTTCTGTCTATGGCTTCCTTGGAATATATGGCAGTGGTGTAATCATTGGGTCTAAGGGTACAGACATTTGAATCAGTTTTTTTCAGCTCAATTCCAAATTATTTCCCAAAATGATTTTTAATTCCTAAATAAAGTTTAATCACTGAACTCCCTGTATAAACAAGATATACAAAATATATATGCTGGAGGGGACCTTAAAGATTATCTAGTGCAAATCGCACTATTTATAGAAAAGGAAATTAAGTCCCAGAGAGAGGAAGCACTTGGACAAGTAGTACAATGGCACTGTCTGGTAGCATCTGTTCTCAAATCTGGTCAAGTGTTTAAGTTCACTCCTGTTGCTCTTATTGTCCCAGATACACTCTCATTTATTCATCTATTCATTTGTCTCTTCATTCATTCAACATCCATTTATTGAGCCCTTTCTATATGTGGCTGGAGAAGGAAATGGCAAACCACTTCCCATTGACAAAGTCCATAGGGTCATATAGAATCGGACATTACTGAATGACTGAACAACAGTTACAAGTGGAAGAGGCAGTATGACAAGGAGGGAAGAGGACTGGCATCAGAGTCAGGAAGACTTGGCTTTTATCCCATCTCGAACATGTATTGGTTGTAGGACCCAAGGTAGGTCACTTAACCTCCTAGTGTTCTAGACAACTCTCTAAGATTATAAATTGCAGAGAAGGTGCTAATCTGCATGGGTAGAGTGAGTTTCCAATGAAATTAGAAGTCTAGTTCCTACCCCTAACTCTATGGGCAGAGGCCTATGGTAGCTGCAGGCAGGGAGATAAAGTCCTTGGCTTCATCAAGTTAACTGTTTCACAGAAGAATAAGGGCAAAGGCCAAGTAACTATAATACTCACCTCTGCATGAGGGAATGGAGAGGAGGGGAAGTACTACAATGAGCTCTGAGGGGAAGTTGGTGGCCACTGGATCTAGGAAAGCTTCACAGAGGAGGCGATATTCAAGTCAAGCTTTAAATGATGAAGACACTCAAAAGGGAAAAGGAGGAGAGGGAAGACAGGGAATGGTGTGAAAAAAAGCACAGAGGTAGAAGAATATTTGAAGTGTTCAGGTGGTGTTTCGTATGTCTATTCAGCTGAGCAGTGTGTGTGTGTGTGTGTGTGTGTGTTGGGGCAATAGAAGATAAAGCTGGATATATAGGATGATGCTAGATTACAGGGGACTTTGAATGCCAGGGAAAGGATTTTAATCTTCACCCAGGAGGCTAAAGGTATCATTTGAAGGATTTTGAACTAGGCTTGCCATGCTTGTGATTTTGGTAGGGGCATTCATGGCAGATTGAAGCTGAGAGAAAGTGGTGCTGGTGGTTGATGAGGAGAATCAGAGAAAAGAGATGGGAGTCCAAATGAGAGAGATGTTACGAAGGTGAGTGAGTGAGAGAGGAAGGAGTGAGAGAGGAAGGAGACGAGGAGGTCAGGAACACTGGAGCCAGGGTGAATGGTTATGTTGCAGACACAGAAAGTAAATTAAAAGGAAAAAGGGGCCTAGTAGAAAGATAATAAATTTGGTTTTGAACCAAGTGACATGGATTTAGAGCTGGAAAGGACCTCAAAGGTCAGTGAAGTCCAAGCTTCTCACTTTACAGGTGAGGCAATTGAGTCAGGAAGGTGAAATGATTTTGCCTGAGGCAAATTTAAAAAACAAAAAACCCAAAAAACAGGGATTTTAACCCAAGGCTCCAGATTCTGCATCATGCAGCTTTGCTTCTCTCATAAGCGACATTTCAAATAAACATGCTATGTTTTAAAATTTCACCTTCATGCCTGAATACGCCCCTCTTCCTGTCTGTACACAGTGAGCCATACCTCATTTTGAAGCAAACAAATGAAGTCAGTCAGTATGTTAAGTGATCTGATCTATTGGAAACAACATTTGAATATTTGTTAGTAAAAGGCAGCTAGGTGGCTCAGTGGCTAGAGCTTTGGACCTAGTGTCAGGAAGACCTGATTTCAGATCCAGTCTTAGACATATACTAGCTATACGACTCTGGCCAAGTCACTTAAATTCTGCCTGCCTCAATTTCTTCTTTTCTAAAATGGTGACGATAATGGCACCTATCTCCTCAGATTACTGTGATGATAAAATGAGATATTTGTAAGGTACTTTGCAAAATTTAACTTGATATTTAAATATTATAATTATGGTTGATATTATTACTATGATGATGATGATGCAGCTGTTTGGAGGAGAGCTATCCAATGAAGAGATCCCTCCCTATTGACCAAGTATTTTGGTACTGACATAAGAAGCCTAGATTTAGAGGTTGCTTGTGGAGATACTTCCAGAAAGTTAAAGAAATTACCTCATAGTCTATAAGGTTTGAATTCAAGTATAAATCAAGAACAGAGTGTTTATCAAACAGAAAGAGAAAACAAGTAAAAATATATTTTATGATCCTAGATCATAACAGTCAGGGTCACATAGCTTCAAGGACCTCCAGGATGAGATAAAGGTACTATAACTCACAATTCAGAAAGAGTGGTTTATGAGAAAAGGCTTCATTTTGTCTTGGCCTATAAAAATTGTGTCTTCTGCTATCATATAGGGTGGGCTAGTACATAAACCCTATACTGTGAGGTAGAGGAAGTCTGGAGTGCAGCAGCCTGGAGAGAAATGAAACATGGTTGACTCCTTAAATGGCGTTTCTGGGAGGGGAGATGGCTTCATCTGAGGGAGAGGTCAGGGGCTGAGGGTACTTCCAATGTGTGAATTCCAGGGCGGAAGATGAATAAGAAAGGAGAGATTTAGATTCTTAAGTTGTACAGACTAGGTATCGCTAGCCTGGCTCCCAAGAGAGGTTCCATATTGCCCATTTGTGGGAGTGGCATGGTGGGGAAGAAAAAAAAACACTTGGTCAAAATGAATTTGGAAATACCTACAGATGTAGATCTAGATATAAAAACCCAGTTATTGAAATGAATTTTTGACATGGTCAAATTTGGAATTGCCTCTAGTGATGCAAATCGTAGCGCATCTATGCCTGACCATCCCAAAGGATTATTGCCCATGTCTTTCCATAAATTCATCACAGGAGATCTACCCAATATACTGGAATCATTCTTCAGCAGAGCACTCGGGCTGTCCACCTGTTATTTTTCAGCCTGGTCATATAATCAATCCATCTTTACTTCCTATTATAGAATTCCATGATGACTTCTTTTACTCCTATTCTTCATTATAAGTTTCATCGATTATGTGTTGTATTATATGTTCACAGACACCAGGGCATTTCTACTGCCCTCTCAGTCATATTCATTTCTAATTCTTCAGATTTAGATATAAGTGAGCCTGGAGTTAGGAAGAACTATGTTCAAATTTGGCCTCAGACACTTACCAACTGTGTGACCCTCAGCAGTCACTTACCCCTGTTTATCTCAGTTTCCTCATCTGTAAAATGAGCTGGATAGGGAAATGGCAAACCACTCTAGTTTCTGTGCCAAGAAAAACCCAAATGTAGTCACAAAGAGTTGGACATAACTTAAAAAGACTCAGTAACAAAATAGACACAAGTATAGATATGGATTCAGATATATGTATATGCAGATCTAGTTACAACAAGAGATAGATATAAGTATAGGTATAAACAGATATCACTATAGATAGGTATAGACCAGGTATGGGGAATATGTGGCCTCAAGGCCACACGTGGCCCTCTAGGTCCTCAAGTGCAGCCCTTTGACTGAATCCAAACTCCATAGAACAAATCCCTTAAGGGGAGGCCACAGGGCCTCGATGCTGCAGGTTCTCCATCCGTGGTATAGACAAAATATAGGTATGATATAGGTATAGACAATATATCTATAAAGAAGCTATAGATACAGCTATAGACAGATATAGATAGATGATATAACTATAGATATAGACATGGACAGACACTGACATTGATATATAGAAATATCTCTTTAAGACTACAAATTGTAAAAGAGCTTCTTAAATGCATTGGTAGAGGTTTCCTTGCAGTACAACAATGAATTTGCCTCATCTGTAAAATGAAGGAGTTTGAGGAGATGATCTACAAAATCCCTTTCAGCTGTAGATTTATTAACCACAGTGCCTAGCACAGTGCCTGGCACAGAGTAGGCATTTTAAAAATACTTGTTTATTTGAATGAATGACTGAACCAATGGGGGAGTTAATGGGTAGGTCTTCTTCAATGGTCACTGCGAAGCACTATTTTAAAACCAACACTGTAACTAAAAGCACACAAATAAAGAAACCATAGAAAAGGCAGCTAGGTCTCAGAAGCCTTAATAGAGCAGTGTGTGTAAAGTACACAGAGTGCTTAGTTACGAATGGGTTTTATGAAAAGGGAACACATTCTTGCAGTATTTTTTTTTCTGCCAGAACAACTAACAAGGTTCAATAGCTCACATAATGAGATTATTCCAATCTAGAGGCCAATTGGAAAAACAGTTACAGATCATTAATGCGCCATTTCTGTGGGCTCTTCAAGCCCCTCCTTGCCTTGGTCATTCGGTTCTTCCATATATTACTTCATGGGTTACCCCTTTATCTTCAGAGGGGAAGGGCTGTGCCCCCACTCACCCAACATACTCACACACACACACACACACAATCCAACAGATGTCTTACTGGACTCTCAAGAAGAAAATTCAGAAAATAACTAGTGCCCCTTAATTGATAAATAAACAGCTTTATCCAGAGCAAGATTGTTACCTATTCCCTAAACTCAATATATCATCTCCTGCCTCCATGTATTTGGACAAGCTGTTTCCAGTTCCTGCAATGCACTCTCTTCTGGACCTTCCAGAATCCTTTTTTTTTCTTTTAATTTCTGTTTTCAAGTCTCAGCTCAAATACTATTTCATCTGTGGAGCCTTCCCTGAGCTCTAAAATTGAAGACAGCCAATGCCTCCTCATATGCATTTTAAAATTTGATTATGTTTTTAATATGAATTTAACAACCATCAACAAATACAAACATCTTAATATACAATGAACTGAAAACAGGATTGGATGTGAAACTGATAACATCTGTTATATATTGTGTCTGTTTTTAAAAAATATATATAAAGTTTAATAAGGTAGTAAAAGACTTGCTCTGTTCATATGCTCTTCTGAGTTTTTTCCCCCCATGTGTTCAAATGCTTTATTGATCTTTTTTTTAACATCTTTATCACTCTCCACTAACTTCCTCATCCCCATTTCCTCAACAGAAGCCCTCTTTATAACAAACAGGAGCAGTCAAACAAAACACATCAGTACATTAGCCAGGTCAAAAAATGTGCTTCCTTTCACACCTCTCCGTCAAGAGGCAAAAGACATGTATCATCACCAATTTTCAGAAATTACCAGAGTTCTGAAGTCATGGCATTATTTTCCTTTACATTATTGTAGTCATTGTGTAAAATGTGTCTCCCGGTTCTGCTCTTTTCATTCTGCATCAATCAGTTTATTCAAGTCTCTCCTAGTTTCCCTGAGCTATCTTATTTGTCATTTCTTATGATGTAATCATATTCCATAACATGAAAATACTCCAGTTGGCCCAGCCATTCCCCAACCAACAAGGACCCACTCTGATTCCAGTTCTTTGCTGCAATAAAAAGTGCTGCTGTAAATATTTTTGTACAAATGGGACCTTTCCTCTGTGTTGATCTCTTAGGGGTATATGAATAGTAATGTTAACACTTTGTGAAGGGGTACACTTGGAATACTGCTCCAAATTATTTGCCAGTTCCACAAAGAGTACATCAATAAGCATATTATACCATAGCACAGCCAACAATTATAATGCTAATTAATGGTAAGATTCACAGCTCTTTCACAGCTCTCCTCCCCTTTGCCAATTTCACTCCCTTAAATTATACTTAACTGTATACATGTTGCATCCCACTCCACCCCCATTATAACACAAGCTGCTTTATGGCAGGGGCTATGCCATATTTTATATTTAGAACTCCATTGTCTAGCTCAGTATTTTATACATAGAAGACCTTATAGAATATTGGTTGAATTAAATGCCTCTTAACTATCTGGGCCTATAAAATAGGAACAATAATACTTGCACTGCTATAGATATACAGTTCCTGGAAGGATTAAATTAAATAAAGAGTATGGAGGCTTTTTCTTTTTGCAGTGATAAAGGCTAAAATAAATAAAGTGATAAAGAAATATTTACTATTATTAAAAGGCAAATCCTCTTGGAAGAGCTGACACCTGAAGGCTTTATCAAGAATGGGTCTTGCCACACTAATCTAATTTCCTTTTTTTTTTTTTGACAGACCTACTAGGCTGCTAGAGCAGAAGAATGCTGTAGATGTAGTTTACCTAGATTTTTATCAAGGCATTTAACAAAAATGTTCATATTATTCTAGCAGGTAAGATAGAAAAATGCTTCTACAGCTAGTTATATTTGTAACTGGTTGAATGGCCAAGATAAAGGCTCAGTGTTAGGTTGGAAGGAATTCCCTAATACAGTACCCAAGGGATCGCTTTGCTTGTCCCTGTATTGTTTAATTTTTATATCTGTGATTTGGATAAAGGCATAGATGACATGTTTATCAGATGTGCAAATGATGCAAAGATAGAAGGGATACATTAACATATAAATGATAAGAGTCAGTACTCAAAAATATCTTTATTAGCTAAAACATCAGGACAAATAAAGTGATAAGAAATATCATAGGGATAAATTTAAACTCCCTTGGGTTCATAAAAATCAACTTCACTTTACAAAATGGCAGGTGGTGGAGGATGCGGCTGGACAGCTGTCCATCTGTGATATGCTAGGAAAAAAAGCTGGAACAGTGAAAGGGAATCTAGTAACCATGATGTAGGAGGAAAAGAGTTTGACATATTCTGCTCTGGTCAGACCACAACTAAAACTAACATTTTAAGAGAGATATTGATCAAGCAATGCTTGATCTAGAACTAGAAGGAGACCAACTGGACAATCCATTCATTTTACAGATGGAGAAACGGAGGCCCATCTAATTTAAATGACTTGCCCAAGGTCAGGTGTTGAAAATGGGGACTGAGCCCAAGTTCTCCAAATCCAGAACCAGGGATCTTCTTACTATGCCATACCGCCTTCCTGATAAGCTTGCAACTTTCCAGAGGGAGGCAACAAGGATGGTATAGGCTTAGAGCTCATGTTCTATAAGGATTAGTCAAAGGGACTGAAGATGTTTTTCCTGGAGAAGGGGTGTGTGTGTGTGTGTGTGTGTGTGTGTGTGTGTGTGTGTGTGTGTGTGACCCTGGACAAGTCACTTGCCTGCTTACTGACTGACAATTTCCCCATCTGTAAGAGAGGTAGTTAGATTCAACATCTCCTAAAAGTTGCTTCTATCTGTAAATCAATGACTCTATAATTCCTTGGCCTCTGAGGTCACTTCTAGCTCTTCATCTATGATCCTTTGTGGGGACAAAGGGGAGTAAACAGTAAAGAGAGGAAGCATTGGGTAGTGGGTAGCTAATCTCATGAGGTGCCCACTGATTATGGAGTGGCTGAACAAAATGTGGTAAATGAATGTGATGGAATACTATTCTGCCATAAGAAATGATGAGGGGTAAATTCAGAGAAGTTCGGGAAGACTTGTGTGAACTGATATAGATTGAAGTAAGCATGACCAGAGGAACAAATTAGACTATAACAATATCATAGAGAAAAAAATAACTTGGAAAAACTTAAGAAGTTTGGTCAATAATGCAGTAATAATACAGCAATAATCAGTCATGATTCCAAAGGGCTGATGATGAAGAATGCATGATGGTCTCACTGTGAAGAATAAAATGCACATTTTTTAACATGACCAATATAATATGGTGGTTTGTTTTGGTTTACTATACACATCAGTAACAAGGGTTTTGTTTGTATTTTTTTCCCAATGGAGTAAAGGGGAAGCGAGAAGGAGAAAATATACATGTTTGTTAACTATTTTTTTTAATTTGCTATTTTTCTTTGAAGAGCCAACTTTGAAGTTAGGAAGATGGGGATTCAAGTCAGCCTTTACAGTATACTGGCTGAGTGTCCCTGGGAGTGTGCCTTCACCTTTTAGTAGCTTCTAAGTTGTGGAGTAGTTGTTTGGTAAAGAGAATTTTATCAATTGCAATTCTCCATACCCATGAAATCCCATCTGGCAAAAATTTAAAAAAAAATCTCTGTCTTACAGATAAGAGAACTGAAACTCAGAGAAATAAATGGTGTTCATCCAAATTTTAGCGAACAGATGGCAGTTCATGGGTCTTGTGACTCAGGCTTCAAGGAAGACATTGGACTAAATGACTGCTAAGGTCTTTTCCAGCTCTAAGCTTCTATGATTCTTTTCCTGGTGGGGAAGGGTGAGTAGCTTCCTACTAAAACTGACTCCATTAATGCCTATATTTCTATGGAATATGACAGAAGTTCAGGGCTCCTGCAAAGTTTTGCTTTCTTTTTACTTTTTAAAAATAATTTTCTCAATTACATGTAAACAAGAAATTTAAACATTTTTTTAAAAGCGTGAGTTCCAAATTCTTTCCCTCCCTCCCCTTTACCCTCCTTGAGAAGGCAAGCAATTTGATACTTACAGTCATGCAAAACTTTTCCATATTTGCTATGTTGAAAAAGAAAACACAGACCGAAAAATCAAGAATAATAAAGTAAAAAAATATTTTTCAATCTGTACTCAAAGTTCATCAGCTCTTTCTCTGAGGTGGATAGCATTTTTCATCATAAGTTCTCTGAAATTGTCTTAGATCATTGTTTGGCTCAGCAAAGCTAAGTCATTCATAGTTTATCATCACATAATATTGATGTTACTATGTACAATTTTCTTCTGGTTCTGCTCATTTCTCTTTATATTAGGTCATGTAAGTCTTCCCAGGTTTTTTCAAAAGCATCTTGCTCATTATTTCTTATAGCACAATAGTATTCTATCATAATCATATATCACAATAGGTTCAGTCATACCCCAATTGATGGTCATCTCTTCAATTTCCAATTCTTTGTCACCAAAAAAAGAGCTGCTCTAAGTATTTTTGTATATGTATATATGTATGTATATATATATATATATATATATATATACATATATATATATATGTATATACATATATATATATATATGTATATATATATATATATATATACATATATATATATCCTTTTCCTCTTTTTTTAAAAAAAATCTTTGGAATATAGACCTGGTGTGGTATTGCTGGGTCAAAGGATTTACGCAGTTTTATGGCCCTTTGGGCATAGTTCCAAATTGCTCTCCAGAATGTTGAATCAGTTTACAATTCCACCAACAGTGCATCAGTGCTCCAAATTTTCCACATCTGTTTGAACATTTGTCATTTCATTTTTTAAAATTTCATATTAGCCAATCTGATAGGTATGAGGAGGTACCTCAGAGTTGTTTTAATTTGCATTTCTCTAATCAATAATGACTTAGAGCATTGTTTCACATGGCTGTAGATAGATAGCTTTGATTGCCTCTTCTGAAAACTGCCTGTTCATATCCCCTGCAGAGTTTTGAAATATCAAATAATCCTCCCATCAGATCACCTTTGCCATAAAGGGAACATCTCTCTCCCCCACCCCCCACATGCTGCAAGGGATGAGGGATCAAGAGAATCAGTTTCACCTCTCAGGTTAATGCATTTTGCATTGCTCCTCCTCAGAGTATAACCCAGTAACCTAAGCTCAGCTGCTTCTAATTAACATCGTAATAATGGATGAGGTCTTAGTCGAGGGACTTGAAGAAGAAGCTGTTCACAGGGAGCTAGATCCCAGTAGGATTAGGGCAATAAAATGGATTGCTAAGGTAGGCACAGGCTCTAGCAATATCTGGTTCTTCCCAAGTCCCTGCAGACCAGCAGTATTTTAACAAAACACTTACCTGAAAAATAATTCTGTCCTGAGTTTTGTGAAGAGTGGTTTTCCCTTTTCCCAGATATATGTGGGTTATGACTAGTCATCTGTCAATACATTAGAAGTTGATAGGCCTGGATTCTATAATGGCTGATCTACTGATTAGCTTGGTTACCTTGGTCAAGTTACTTCAATTCTCTAGGCCTCAGTTTCCCCTCATGTAAAATGAGAAAGTTGGACTAGATGGCCTCTAAGACCCCTTCTAGATCTAATATTGTGTTGATATCAGTCCCGAAAAAAAGAGCTTGGTAAATTTCCAAGTCTTGTTTTTTTTTTTTAAAAATTCTTGATTATATTATTCTATAAATATAAGCTAGGTCTCATCTTAGCAATACTTTAAAATCAGATACTTTCTTTACAACAATATTTATCATTAATATTATCAATATTCTGTCTTTCCTTCCTTCCTCATAGGTTGTATATAAAATGCTGCAACAGGAAATTTAAGAGTTGTAAAGCAAATAGATGCATGACTCCTGTTCCTCATAGAACTGACCTGGCTGGAAAGATGATGTACTTAGGAGAGTCATAACAATAGAAAAAATGATAACTTAAAAATCTATGTTCTGGAACAACATTGTTGTTGTTCAGTCATTTTTCAGTCATATCTGACTCTTCATGACCCCACTTGGAATTTTCTTGGCAGAGATACTGGAGCGGTTTGCCATTTTGTTCTCCAGCTCATTTTATGGATGAGGAAACTGAGGCAAACAGGGTTAAGTGACTTGTCCAGAGTCACACAGCTAGTAGGTCTCTAAAACCAGATTTAAACTCAAGAAGATGAGTCTTCCTGGCTCCAGGCCTGGCACTCTATCCACTTTGCCACTTAGCTACTTCTCTGGAACAACATATAAATGCCCTATGTCAGGGGGTCATTGACTACATACACAAGTAATATAGGATAAAGATTCACATTTATGGAATACCAACTCACTACTTCCACAATGCCCCCATTTATATACAGTGTTATATAACATGTAGAGCTGGAAGGGACCTCAGAGGACATTTAAACTAAACCCTTTGTTTTATAGATAAGGAAACTGAGGTCGCAAGGACTGTGGTGACAGGCCCAAGGTCACTCAGGCAGAAAATGGCACAATCAGGATTCAAACTGAGATCTTTTGCCTCAAGAGTCAGTCATTTTCCAATGAAACCCCACTGCCTCCATTGGGAATGGCCAAGAAAGGCATCATAGTGGCTGTCTTGCTTGTGCACCTGAAATTAGCCATATGACTTGACATAATGTAGGAGAAAAGGAAAGACATTCCAAGAAGGTAGTGGGGAAGCAGCATCAGCAAAATCAATGGGGGTTGTGATGTGGTGGAGGGCAGAAAATGCCAGTCTTGAGCAGGGAGTGTTTTTCTTTTTTAAGCCTTAGAGTTAACTTCCACCTACTTTTCTTTTTTTTATTTTATTAATTCATTTTAATTTATCGACACTTTCACATGCTTTTGAGTTTAAATTTTTCTACCCCTTCCTCCCCACCACCCTTCCCAAGATGGCACACAATCTCATATAGGCTATACATTTACATTCCTATTAAACATATTTTCACATTAGTGAAGTTGTAAGTAAAAATTAAAACCAATACGAGGAACCATCAGAAAGAGGAAACAAAACTCAACAGAAGAGAAAAAAAGATAGTAATTCAACTTCCATAGTTCTTTCTTTGGATGTGGATAGCATTTTCCATCATGAGGCCTCTGGAGACGTCTTAGATCCTTGTATTGCTGAGAAGGGTTAAGTTTGTCAATATTAGTCATCGCACAATGTGGCTGTTATTGTGTACAACATTCTCTTGGTTCTGCTCACTTCACTCAGCATCAGACCATATAAGTCTTTCCAGGTTTTTCTGAAGTCAGCCTGTTCATTACTTTTTATAGTACAATAGTATTCCATTACATTCATATACCACAACTTGCTCAGCCATTCCCCAATTGATGGATATCGTCTCAATTTCCAATTCTTTGTCACCACAAAAAGAGATGCTATGAATATTTTTGTACATGTGGGTCCTTTTCCCATTTGTATGATCTCTTTGGGATATAGCCCTAGAAGTGCTATTGCTGGGTCAAAGGGTATGCACATTTTTATAGCCCTTTGGGCATAGTTCCAAATTGTTCTCCAAAATTGTTGGATCATTTCACAACTCCACCAACAATGCATTAGTGTTCCAATTTTCCCACATCTCCAACATTTATCATGAGCAGAAATGTTTAAGGAGAACACTCTGGGAAATAATGGATGTATTTCATTCATTAATAACATCATTCTGAACTAGTGGGCTGCAAATTCAGTTCTGGGGAAATAGTTGGACTGATATCCTTAGAGACAACAGTCCTTTCTAAACTGCCCTGCAGCTGCCCTCTCAATGGTGCAGGCTTAACCCCAGCCCCATGGGAGTCTGCAATTAGGATAAGATTCCTCATAGCCAGCAGCCATGGTTAAAAGAAGAAAAATAAAGCTTATTCAAATGAAATTCAAGGCAAAAGGACAGTGACAATAAGAGATAGAAAGAGACAGACAGACAGATTGATAGATAGATAGAGAGAGACAGACAGACAGAGACATAGAGAGACAAAGGCAGAAACAGAGACAGAGTGAGAGATAGATTGTAAGAGATAGATAGATACAGAGAGATAAAAAGAAAGACAGACAGAGAGAAAGAAAGAGAGAGACAGAGAAAGACAGGGAAAGAAATAGAGAAGAGAAAGATGGAGACAGAGAGAAAGAGAAGGGGAGAAAGGCAGAGAGAAAGAAAGAGAGAGAAAGAGAAGAAAAGAAAGGGAAAGAAATAGAGAAGAACAGAGTGACAGAGAGAAAGAGAAAGAAAGAAGGGGAAGGGAGAAAGGAAGGAAATAAGGAAGGAAGGAAGGAAGGAAGGAAGGAAGGAAGGAAGGAAGGAAGGAAGGAAGGAAGGAAGGAAGAGGAAAAGAGAAAACAGCAGAGAGAGAGAGAGAGAGAGAGAGACAGAGAGAGAGAGAGAGAGAGAGAGAGAGAGAGAGAGAGAGAGAGAGAGAGAATGCTAACTAGGTTAAGTTTCTCGTATTTTTCATTTATAACTATATCAGACTACATAACATCAGTTGCTTTGAATTATGTGTTATTTTGAACAAAACTGGTGCTAAGCATGTTGTTCTTGGATATGGTACATCATAATGGAAGGGACAAGTCATAAAACACCTTTTGACAGGTGAGTCACCTTCCTGGATTTAACTCCCCCTCCCAGTGCTTGTCTTTCCTCCTTTTACTCTTTTCCCCACACCACCCTTTCCTCTCCCTCCCAGAAAGAACAGTAGGATGATAAGATTTAGAACTGGAAGAGATTCAAAGAACATCTGGAAAATCCATTCATTTTATAGAAGGAAACTGAAGCACTGAGAATGTGGTTTGACTTATACTTGGTTTCACAGGTAGGGAGTGGTAAAGACTACACTTGAACCCAACTCCTCTAATCTCAGAATAAAAGTTCTTTCTACTACAAAGGTATCATGAATTCTCAGAGAGTAATAGAATCCTTGACCCAGAGCTAAAAGGCATCTTGGATGCCACCTAGTCCATTCCCTTTCATTTTACAACTGAGAAAACAGAGGCCCAGAATAATTAAATGATTTGTTCAAGGTCACACAAGTCATAAGTAGCATAGTATAGTATAACTCAGATCCCATCTGGTCAACATGGGAATTTGTTTTTTATTTACCATATATTCATTACTAGGGTTTTCTTCTTCTTCTTCTCTCTCATAGAGGGGAACTGTGAAGGATGGGGCTATGGAAAAGGCTATGTTATAAAAAGGAAGAAAAAATGTTGTTGAATAGTTTTTAATGCATATGGGAGAACAGAATGAAGGCCAGAAAGTATCACTGATGAGCAGGACAGCTTTGAAAGTTACAATTTGAAGTTATTAAATACAGAAAAAGAAGATATGCCATATATAGTAGAGATTCTCAATTTCATGTCCATGCCTTTTCTGCTCTACTTGGTATAAGGAAATGCTCATTTTGTTTGATGTGTAATACAGGTTACAAGAAAAAAATCACCTTACAAGCCAAGCTTCAAGTTCAATGTTATGGTGTTGCACCATCCTGGCCTCATTTGGTACTGGGGAAGAGCAGTTGTTGGATGATGGGGGGGGGAAGAACTCAAACCCAAGGTCATAGAACTAAAAGGAATCTTAGGAACCAGGGAGTTCAAATTCCTCATTTTTTTTTCATTTTACAGAAGAGGAAACTGAGGCTGGGGTGGAGGAAGGAGACCATTAAGATGGTGCCGCGGGCAGGCAGGAGATGCTGGGTTTCATTCTAGGCCTTGTGACATGGAAAGAAGTCCACTTTACAACGCTTCTCTTGTGGGTAGGATACTTTATCTTCCATCCAGGCTTAGACCTTGTCTTGGAACATCTTTATCCCCTTCAGTCTCCCATCCTCCCTCCTCTTTTCACAAGGTTGAATCCTGCAAGTTCTCAAGCCTAGGGAGGGGTCAATCCAGCCATGTGTGTGATCTCTGAGATAGCATCACAGATGCTGCTCTCCCCCAATGAGGAATGAGGAAAAACACCTACCCCACAGTCCATTTCCCAGTTTCTCCCATAAGCCCTGAGAGAAGGAGATGGAAAGAGAAAATCAGAGTGAGGGGCATTCATTCCAGCCCCTGGATGGAGGCAATAGTGGGGAGGGCATGAGAGGAGGTTTCCTTCTGTTGGCGAAAAGTCTCCCATGCTTTCTGTGCCCTTAGACAGGCTTTGGGTGCTTCAGTGGACAGACAGCATGGAGTCTGGAATCAGGAAGACCTAAGTTCAAATCAATCCTCAGACACGCTAGCAATGTGACCCTGGGCAAGTCACTTCACCCGTTTGCCTCAGTTTCCCCACCTGCAAAATGAGCTGGAGAAAGAAATGGCAAACCACTCCAGTACCTTTGCCAAGAAAACCTTGAATGGAGTCACAAAGAATGGAACATGACCGAAATGACTGAAAAACAACAGCAAAATACCCTTAAGCAAACCAGGGTTAGCAATTCATCATTACATACAGCATCTAACGGATTGATTGTCTCTCCATAAACGCCTCATAACAATGATGTTTCCCTTCATGTACCTGTTCTCTGGCTAGAGGTAGCCTTTGGTTTCTACAGAGCTATTTCTTCAGTGGCTGTGCGCTTATGATGGGGTGGCCCTTCTTGGATGATTCTATAGTATCGAATAAGGCCAGGGAAGTGTGTGTGTGTGTGTGTGTGTGTGTGTGTGTGTGTGTGTGTGTGTGTGTATGTGCATGCTCATGTGCTTATGTGTGTACAAACTTGGATCATGGATATAAAGCTAGAAGGGGCCATCTAATCTAGCCTCCTCATTTTACAGATGAGGAAATTGAGTCTCAGGAGTGTAAATGACATAGGACCATAGTATTATCAATTTAGAGCTAGAAACAATTGTCGAGCTTATCCTCTTTGTTTTAAATACTGAGTTTTTTATATACTGGAAAGTGAGACCCAGGAAGTTGACATAATTGGCTTAAGTCATGAGGCAGCAAGCCTCAGAGGTAGGATTTAAACTCAGGGTCTCTGACTCAAGAGCCAGGGATCCTTCCACTATCCCGCAGCGCCTGAGTTTGAATCCTATCCCTGCTACTTGACAACTCAGTGACCCTGGGTAAGGAGTTTCTCTGGGCCATAGTTCCTCACCTGAAAAAAGAAATAAGGTGATTACATACTAGATGGTCTCTAATGATACTTTCAGCTTGACATGTA
Source organism: Phascolarctos cinereus (assembly GCF_003287225.1). Taxonomy (NCBI): domain Eukaryota; kingdom Metazoa; phylum Chordata; class Mammalia; order Diprotodontia; family Phascolarctidae; genus Phascolarctos; species Phascolarctos cinereus. Next base: position 38,934,366 of record NW_027555958.1, read on the forward strand.
TGGTACTATGATTGATGAGTCTGTGGTATCATTATATCTATTTTTAAAATTCAATTTTATTTTATGTTTCGGTTAATCTCTCCCTCCTACCTCAGTCCACCTTCAGTCCTCCTCTATTGAGAAAGCAAGGTAAACAAAATCTGTTTCAAATTTGTATGGTCAAGCAAAACAAATTCCAACATTGGCAATGTCCAAAAAAAAGTAGTCGCAATCTGCATGGAGTCTACCAGGTCTCTCTCAAAAGGTGGATGGTACGCTGTATTGTGAGTCCTCTGGAATTGTGGTTGGTCATTGTGTTGCTCAAGTTCCTACGTCAAAGTTGACTTTTACAGTATTGTTACTATGGGTAAAATTTTCTTCTGTTTTTATTCACTTCATTCTGCATCCGTTCATGTAAGTCTTTCCAGGTTTCTCTAAAGCCATCCCCTTCACCATTTCTTACAACACAATATATTCCATTATATGCAGATATATTATGGTATAGTCAGAAGAATTTTTATTGGGACACCTGAGCTCCCAGCTCGGCCACTAAACAGTTACAAGACATTCCCATCTCAGGGCTTCTTCATCTGGATCACACACAGTCGAGACTGCTGGATATAGAGTCAGGAAGACCTGGGTTAACATCCTGACCATGACACAGTGTGACTGTGGGCAAATGACTCAACCTCTCTTGAACTTGGACATGATTAGTCATGACGTCTCCATTTGTCTATACTCCTGCTATCTTTTGATCTCCTTCCCACCAGAAAATTGAACTCCACTTCTAGAATTACCTTGGGCTCTGATAGGTCAGCTTTGGCCTTACCTTTACTTCATTCTAGGTCTCCAGACAGCTTCTTGTACACAATGCAACTGGCTATGTACCTCTCTTCCAGTTCCCTTTAATGTGTTTTCTTCTCCCATTGGACTGTATGTATGTATGTATGTATGTCACCGGTACATAGCGTGATGCCTGGCATATGTTAATCACATAATAAATGATCTAGTTATCTATTTATCAAATGAAAGATTAAATTATCAATGACCTCTATGGTTCCTTCTAGCCTCAACCCTATAATTCTGTATGAATGCAGTTACCTGTTTTGTGTGTGGTGGGGCAGTCTCAGTGGGTGATTCCCCAGTGTTGGTGCTACCAGTAAATCCAGAATCATCACTTAGATCTGGGCCCATGCCCAGCTGTTGCTCAGACCTGTTTCATATCATAGAAGGAAGTTAGGACAGTGAGAAGCCAGGCAAAATCTAGATTTTCAAATCCCAGGATACATGTAAAAATGAGGAATAGTCCACGAATTTGCCAGCCCCTGAAAATGTACTGACCCATCTGCTATAATCAGAAGGTTTAGAAAGACATTCCCCCATTCTCTGTCCCTTACAGGATCCTATCTTTGAGCAGTTTGGTTTGAGTCATTTAGCTGGAGGTGACATCTACCAAAAGTAAGGGACATACAGCTTCCAGGGCCGTGTTGGTGGTATGGGAGAGGATGGATGATGTTTGCAGTGGCAGCAATTACACGCTTTTGCTCAGGGAAAGAGCTGAGTCAAGTTCCTCACCTCCCTCACCCTCTCCCTGCCTCATGAAGCTCCTGATGGGGCCTTGTCATCCTGTTTGTGAGGCTGTGAGACAACAGGATAGCATTGGACATGAGCTGAAGGGCAGGAGGTGATCTGTCTCCCACTGAATATAGGTCTAGATGGGTCTCCTCAGTATCCCTGCCCCCACATTCTGAATACGCATGCATATCATGTTCATTCCTATCCCTACCTTTTGGCTCCTGCTAATCCCCTGACATGGAGGGCCCTCCCTTTTGCACCCTGACTTATCCAAAGTCAACTCATCTGTTCAGACTCAGCTCAAACCCCAACTTCTGCACACACATTGCCCTAATTGCTCTAGCCCCTTTTAGGACCTGCAGTCACCATGCAATTATTGTCATCTCCTCTGCCTTTTGACTTGGCTTTCTTTCATAGATTATTGTTGTCGATGCTGTCTGGTGTGGTTCTGCTGTTGTTGCTTTGCATCATTTCATGTCAGTCTTTCCATAGTAAATGCTTGTTTAATTGAGTTCAATTTCACGAGCCTCTTGTGAGATAAGAAGGGGAAGGAAGAATTGAAGAGAGGAAAAGTGGAGCAACAAGCAGCAAGCCTAGAGAAACATTGTGGCATATTTGGAAGAGCAATGAACTAGTAGAGGGGACCTGGGTTCAGCTTTTTCTCTCTCTCTCTGTCTCTCTCTTTCTGTCTCTCTCTCTCTGTCTCTCTCTCTCTCTCTCTTATTTTCTGCCACTCACATAGCTCTCTCTCTCTCTCTCTCTCTCTCTCTCTCTCTCTCTCTCTCTCTCCCTCTCTCTCTCTCTCTCTCTCTCTCACTCTCTCATTTTCTGCCACTCACATAGCTCTCTCTCTCTCCCCCTCATTTTCTGCCACTCACATAGCTCTCTCTCTCTCTCTCTTATTTTCTGCCACTCACATAGCTCTCTCTCTCTCTCTCTCTCTCTCTCTCTCTCTCTCTCTCTCTCTCCCTCTCTCTCTCTCTCTCTCTCTCTCTCTCACTCTCTCATTTTCTGCCACTCACATAGCTCTCTCTCTCCCCCTCATTTTCTGCCACTCACATAGCTCTCTCTCTCTCTCCCCCTCATTTTCTGCCACTCACATAGCTCTCTCTCTCTCTCTCTCTCTCTCTCTCTCTCTCTCTCTCTCTCTCATGTTTACTGTAGCTATGTGACTTTGGGCAAGTCTCTAAGCCTCAATTTCCCTATCTGTAAAATGAGAGATGTTAGACCAGATGATTTTTTGCCTACAACTCTAAGTCTAGGACCCTATAATCATTTCCATCACTAAGTTTTATTATCTGAATTGTGGCTCACCAGGATTTTCTTCTCCCCTTCCTCAATTAAAAAAAAATTCAGACAGACTTAAAACCATTCTCTGGAGACTTATCTCCAGCTGTGTTTCCTCTGCCAAACTGGCTGGTTGGGTAGGGGTGGGGGTGCAGGGAGGGAAAGAGGGAGATGAACAGGTAGAAAAAGTATCTTTTGGGAAGGCAGGTTGCTTTACATACTGTGGACCTGTTCTGCACACCTGGCATCATCTGGGAAATCTTTTAGCAGAATTCTCAGTCTAGTTCCCTTTTCTTGGTTCTGTAAGGCATGGTGAGCAGAACACTCTGGAGCTACATGTGTGGGAAAGCCCTCCCTTTGTTATCTCTACATAGGAAATGAACTTTCTTACTTCCTGAACTCATCCAGACGAGCAAATACGGTAGAAATTATTTTTAAAAAGTAGATTAATGATAACGGTCCCCCCTCCCAATCTTAGATCTGCTGACTTATCATTATTATCTTTGCCTTAAATGAAATATCTACGATCAAATTTTTGACACTTCCCATGGAGACACTTTGAGAGTGACAGCTATGGGATTTCACTCTGCAGGGCCTCTACCCTGGCCTTCACCAAAGCTTCTGCAAGGTTGGTCTGTAGGACAGGAATTCTGGAAGGTCATCAGCTCTCAGTCTCTCTGGTCGTTTCAGCAGAGACCACTAAAATTCTTGTTAGAAATAAGTGGTCTGAGAATTGTGCCTTCCCCAAGGAGTCATTTGGGGGCTTATCCATCAGAACCATGGATGCAGTAGGACAGCTGTGGAGACTGAAGATGGTGCACTGTAGTATTTGCAATGCTCTTTGAGCGATTTAATCAGTGCTCAGTTATTTTAAAAGTGAGACCAGTTAACCTCTGGCTTCAATCTCTGCTCCTCCCTCCCTCCCTGTCCCAGACTTTTCCATGAGCCAAAAGCATAATGAAAAGAGCCACTCATGTTGCATTCAACCCTGGGCAAATTCTGGATCCTGTCGCAGCTAAGCCTCAGAAGGGCTCTTAAAGAGCCAGAGTGGAGTCCATGACAATGTGACAGAGATGTATTCATGCCAAGATAATAATTGCATTAATGATATTCACAAAGATCTCTATTAAATATGAATGTGGATGAAGTCTGGAATGTCAAGGGGGTCTTCTGGAATTAAGCCGTCTTATAACATGCCTAGAGCCATGACAGGTGGAAAGAGGTTCTACAATACAATAATAGCTGCAGAGGGCCAGGAGGGCTTGGCTAGCTCCTGTTTGCCGGATGTCAGTCTGTTCCTCATTCAGTTAGTTAATTACAAGTATTTAGCTAGCACTGCCATTGTTCTGGACTTGTCCAGGGTGCTAGTGGGAAATGCAAAGAAAGAGTAAAGGTCTTTGCCCTGTAGGAATTAGAACCAGGGTCTGCATACAGTCAAGTTGTTGTTGTTGAGTCTTTTTGTTTTAATTTGTGTCCTACTCTTCGTAACTCCATTTGGGGTTTCCTTGGCAAAGATACTAGATTGATTTGCCATTTCCATCTCTAGCCCACTTTACAGATGAGGAAAGTGAGGGAGGCAAATAGGGTTAAGTGACTTGTCACACAGCTAATAAGTGTTTGAGGTCAGATTTGAACTCAGGTCTTCCTGACTCCAGACCCAGTGCTCTCTCCACAGTACCATCTAGCTGCCCCTACCGCACGCAGTAGGTGTCCAATAAATATTGAATGAATGAATCAGTGGATGACAGTCCATAGCATTTCTGTAACTGCAACACTCTGGAAACCACTTTCTATTTACTTTGCACATGCTGAGGCAGCTAAATGGTATAGTGGATAAAATTCTGCAGTTGGAGTCAGGAAAATGTGAATTCAATTTCTGCCATAGACACTTACTAGCATTGTGAATCTGGACAAGCCATATGACTTCTCTCAGTCTCAGTTTATTCATATGTAAAATGGAGTATTAGTAACACCTACTTTACCAGACTATGATAAGCATTAAAACTAAATGTGATAATGTCTGTAAAATGCTTTGCAAACCTCACAGCACTGAAAAGAATATGGTAGCTTTCATTATATTTGCTTTCCTGTGTCTTAAACCAGATCACTACTACCACCCTCAACAAAATGCAAGCTCCTTGATTCCCTTCATTTCTTCTATCTTCCTCATACTCATGAAATTATAGACCTAGTTCATAAAACAATAATAGCAAAGCTACAAAAGGCATTCCTAAAAGAAGTTGGAAGTAGATTGGCAAGCAGTCCCTATCTTAGACCTAGTAGGCCCCCCACTGGCTTTAGCCAGCACAGAGGAGAGCAGCCCAGCTGAAAGCTGCAGTTGTATCTGATGTAGGGGAAAGAGGAAAATGAGTCCCTGAAATCAAGACTCTTCAGCTAATCAGGAAGGAACAAAAGGGCAGCCAGTAGACCTATGAGTTTCAATCTTGCCTCAGATAAATACCAGCTACATGACCCAAGTCACTTAAGCTCTCTCAGCCTCGGGTTACTCTCCTGTAAAATGAGGATAATAATAACAATTTGCCTCACAGGGTTGGTGTGAACAACACATGAGCTAATATCTCTCAAGTGCTTTTGCAAAATTTAAAGTGCTATGCAAATGTTAGCCAATAAAAGAGAGGGAAGAATGAGGCAGAACTTCTTACTCTATTGTCCACCAAGAAAAAAGAAAAAAAGAAAAACAGAAGAAAAATATCTTCTGTGTCTCTTCCAATTGGAAAGAAATTGTGTAGGGTCAAGGGGAAGAAAGATTAGAAGATGTTTCTTTTTTTTTTTTACACGTGAAATCATGCAAGATATATTATCATATTTCAAAAAAAAAAACTAAGAAAAGTAAAGAAAGTGAGAAAAGTATACTTCATTTGCCCTCAGAGGTCATCGCTTCTCTCTTTGGAGGAGGATAGCATTTTTTCATCGTGAGTCCTTTGAATTGTCTTGGATCATTTTATTGATCACAGTTGCCAAGTCTTTCACAGTTGGTCACCATTTTAACATTGCTTTTACTGTGTACAGTGATCTCCTGGTTCTTCTCCCTTCACTTTGCATCAGTTCATAGAGGTCTTGCACTGTTTTTCAGAAAACATTTCTTGAAGCCTTTATATCAAGCCTGGTGACAACCCAGCCCCCAGAAATGTTCTTCTGCTCTTTCTCTGAGGGTTTCAGGAAATACAGAGTTATGAATTTAGAGTTAGAAGAGACATTTGAAAACATATAGCCTGTCGCTTATTTTATACGTGAGAAAACTAAGACCAAGGGAATTTATAATTTGCTCAAGGTCACACAAGTAGTAATTAACAGGATTGGAACCCAAGATTTCTGACTCCAAATCCAGCATTCTTTCCACTGAATCATTATGCCATACCTGAAGGTCAATGAAAGTGCTCTTCTCCTAATTCTTTTCCAAGGATAGAGTCAGTTTAATAGGGCCTGGCACTATTGAAAATAGAAAGGCACCTGCTCAACTCAATCACCATAACTCCTTGGACTCCCATTCTGAACTAGAAGAGTGAAGTATTATACTGAGTCCTTCATGTTCCACCCAAAGAGCTAGAATTTTGTCAGTTGCTAAATAAGATATTACCAAAAATGACCAAGTGGGCAGGCTTTTAATTGATTTGGACTGTTTTGCTTCTAAGATTGATTACAGCTTTGATATTTTAAGTTTCTATGATTTATAAGATTTTGATGTAGTTGAGGTTCGTAAAATGGGACATACCTCAATAGTGCATGACTGCTATTGGTTTCATAGAATGAAAGGGAAGTGTACCTATTTTACGAGGTTTCCAGAGAAGGACCCTGCCTTGGAAAAACTGTAGCAAGAAAATGTATTATTCATTTGGCTTTTCTTTCCAAGTTTTGTCTGTCACCCTCAGGGTGAAATATGTGGAGTTCTGACTGCTTGAAGTTGGAAGGAAGTGGTTTACTGATCTTCTTTAAACCTGATTTCTTCTTGTCACTCAGCTACTAAAAAAAACTCATCAATGGGTTCCCTGGTGGGTAATGAGTTCTCTTCATTTACCTACCTAGAGTGGCAGAGAACCAGTTTGCGTCAAAGACAAGACTTGAACCCATGCCTTCTTGTTCTTAAGTCCAACTCTCCACTCCACTGTTTCTCTCTCTCTCTCTCTCTCTCTCTCTCTCTCTCTCTCTCTCTCTCTCTCACACACACACACACACACACACACACACACACACACACACACACACACACACGCCCCACTTGTTCTACCTTCTTTACCTACAACAATTTATGCATGATCTCTTGATCCCCTAAATTTGCACCTAATTACCTTGGGAAAGACTAAATGTGAGAGCTGGTTTTGATTCCTAAATTCTTAATTCCCAACCTTTTCCCAGGCTCCCAATTTGGACTTCCCCACTTAAATGGAGGAGGAGAGACTATTGCTTTCTCAGAGTCACTGTTTTCTAAGTAGTTGGAATGGAAGCCACTTACTGTAGAGGCAAGTATTATGGAGTCCCACACCCACTTCCTCTATTGTAGAAGCCAGATGGAGTACCTCTTCAGCATTTCTGCAGGCCACCCCTGCTAGTGGTGCCATGAAGATATCTACTTCTGTTCCCAATTCAAGTCAATACAAGCTCCCTCGTGGTGACCTTCAGGCAGCAGTTAACTATGAACTTTCCTACTCAACACAACGTCCTTCAGCATAACCTGCAGGCAGCAGCCAAATAGCCAGTTAAGTTAACCCAATACAATCAGTGGGATTCCGCCACCATCCACCCCATTATTGGTCTGACAGCATGACTAAACCTAATCATCTTCTATCTAAGTCTGCCAGATGGAAATGATTTCTCAGGCTGGCTGCTGCTGAATTCCACAGGCATTTCTAATTTCCTTTTATTACCCAGTTCTATTTTTTCTTTTTGTTCCTTTTTATCCCCTACTCCTCCTGGAAAGGAACAAGAGTTCTTAGGCTATCCAACAGTTGAATTCAACACACTTCTTAAGTGCCTAATGTAGGAGAGAAGACGTTACAGTGGAAATAGCTGTAAGTCAGGAGTGAGAGGACCTTGATTCAGGGCCTGCCTTGGACACTTAGGAAAAGCATTTCACCTCTCTGGGCCTTAGTTTCCTCTTCTGTGAAATGAGAGGGTTAGGATTAGATAGATTCTGAATGAATGAAAAAGCACTTATTAACCACTTACTATATGTTAAGCACCAAGGATATAAATAGAAGAACTGAAGACAGTCCTTGTCTTCAATAAATTTAAATTCTCAGAAGGGGAGACAACACATATAGTGGAATGGTGGCCAGGGAAGGATTGTTTTGATTTGGAGGGCTACCAAGATGATGAGTGGAGCCATACCGAAGCAAGCAGACCTACTCTTTCCAGGAACAATCAGAGTTAATTTAATTATGGTCTCAGAACTGGAAAGTGGAAGGGAACAGAAGCTGCATTGCTGATGAAAAAGGTAGCTAGAGCCAGACCTAGATGTAGTGTGTGACTGAAGTGACTGCCAATCAGAGCTTCAGAGCTTCCAAGCATGAAAGTGTTAAGTTCTCCAGGACTTGGTTTCTGGTTTGAGTGGCTTGGAAGGCTAGGGAGAATCTGAAGTCCCTTCATGTTCTAGATCTATGACCTACTGTGGGAAGAACTGGGGAGATACAAAATCCAGACACCACACAATTCCTGCTCTCCTGGCTCACCTTTCCTAGAAGTTTTGGGATCAAGAGGAAGTGGGCCACCCAGGTGTAGAAATGTGGGATGATATTTAATCACAGATCTTTTTCAACTTAAGAGGTGGTAGCATCTTTTTTTTCTTGGAGGTCTTCAGGAAAAGGCTGGATGACCTTCTTAGTTCTTTGGTTATTTGGTATTAATTGGTATATATTTTACATTTACTTGTAATATGACTTGTCTATTCAGTTGTGTCTGACTCTTCATGACTCCATTTGGGGTTTTCATGGCAAAGATACTGGAGTGGCTGTCATTTCCTTTTCCAGCTCATTTTTATAAATGAGGAAATAGGCAAACAGGGTTAAGTAGCTTGCCCAGGGTCACTCAGCTAATATCTGAGGTCATATTTGAAGATGAGTCTTCTTGATTCCAGGCCCAACACTCTATCCACTGTGCCACCTAGAAATGTATAGGGTGTTCAAGGAAAACTCTGGTATGAGGGCTTGCCATACCCACCTTTGGTGTCTACCTTTACCCAACTCTGCTCTGTAGCTCCAAGAAGCTGTAGCATGTGCAGTGGCCACACCCCGGTAAAACCATTTTGGCAGATGGTCTAAACCAGGTCAAGGGTAACCGACAGGTCTCAAACCCATCGATGAGTTAGGGTGATGTCTACACCAAGTGTGTAAATACTTACCCTGGTGGAATGATGGATGGATCAGAGCAATTTGTTCCAACAGCCATGAAGGTGGCCAAAGTAGGTGCTGTGGAGTGCTTAGAGCTTGGTCAGACGTAGAAAATGCCAAGGTCATCTATTGCATCCCGGGCCATTGCCAGTTGTTCTGACTTTTATCCTGCCACTGAACCATGGCGACTCTGGAAGAGAGAGGCTGGCAACTCTGTGCAACTCTACCCCACTTAAATCCAATTCACACGTGAATCAAGATATCACCCTGTGCTATTGTTGGTCCTTTTCAAAAGTGAAGGATGAATGCCACCACTTTATATATGTGTGCACGGATGTGTGTGCATGTATATATGTATGTATGCATGTATTTGTATGTATGTGTAAATGTACATATATACACATTGTATCCTCCCATCCCCAGTGGAATATATATACCTTGAAAGAGTGAAGACTATGTTTTAGTCTTTGTGTCATTAATTGACCATGATTCCTAATATTTTAGCATTAACTTTCTTGGTGAATTAATCTTCTTTCTCCCTACATGTCTCCATCCTCCCCAGTCTTCTTCATCTAGCCTGCTAATTATATATGGAATAATAAAATCTTAGAGATGGAAGGAATCTTAGAGATTAAGAGAGTAAAAATGGCACTAGATCTGGAGTTAGGGCGGTATATGAATCTACAGTTAGCTGTGTGACCTTGGCCCAGTACGGGCCTCAGCTTCCTCATATGTACCCTCATCCAATTAAACAAAAGTCAAAATATGCTTATTCAGTGCCAATTACATGCAAAGTATTATGCTAGATTCTGGGAATAAAAAAAGACAGAAAATAAAAATGGTTCCTACTCTCAAGGTGATTATATTCTATCTGGGAGGAGAGAAGTAAATATAAAGCAGTTCGAAGAGAGACCGGGCACTGACAAATACAGTTATCAGGGAAGACTTCCTCTATTCCAGAGAATCTTAACCTTGTTTGTGACATGGACCCCTTTGGCAATCTACAGAAGACCACGGTTCATTACGCTGTGAGCTTCTTGAGATCAGGGACTGTCTTTTGCCTTTCTTTGTATCCCCAGAGCATAACACAGTACCTAGAACATTGTTGTTCAGTTGCTTATCTGTTCAGTCACGTCTGACTCTTGATGACCCTGTGGATCACATCATGCCAATACTGTTCAAGGGGTTTTCTTGGCAAAGACACTGAAGTGGTCTGCCATTTCCTATTCCAGCAGATTAAAGCAAACAGAGGCTAAATGATTTGCCCAAGGTCGCACATACGGTAAGAGCCTAAGGCTGAATTTGAACTAATGTCTTCCTGAATCTGGGCCCAGTGCTTTATCCTCTGAGCCATCTAGCTGCCTCGCAGAACATAGCAGACACTTAATAGCAGGCACTGTCTAGAACATTGACTATGGACACTTGCTCAGAATAATGTTTTTAAATTCATAAAACATAGTATAGAAGACTTCAAAGGAGGATAACTACATTGAAATAAAAGTCTAAAAATTAAAACAAGTTCACAGATACTCAGGTCTCAGATCCCCTGCTCTAGGATGTGGCATATAATCTGAAAATAAGAAGGTAGAGTAGAACCAATTATATCTAGGGGACTGTTAAATTTTATGTTATGTGAGTCCATGAGGCCAGGACTTGGGAGAAGTCCAAAGTGAGAACATTAAACAAAAAGGACCCATGAAGAAAGATGAAAACTGATGAAACTGGAGAGCCTCAAGTTAAAAAAAAAAAAGGCTTGTCTGGGGCCCTACAGGACTTACTGCAGAGCTAGTCAGAGTAGATTTGCCATGCCTTGTTCAGGTCAAGGGCAGATCATCAGAAATGGAAAATGAGAGAGCTGAGGGTGAGAAAGTGCCATTTCTTGGTACTTTCAGTACCTTCTCCTGGTAGAATGTAAACCCATGTAGGGCACATACTTTTTTAAATTTTGGCTTTTTATCCCTAGTGCCTAGTGTCTTGAATGTATAAGCCCTTAATAAATGCATGTAGAACTGAATTCCATAATGTAGAAGCAAAGTGGAAAGATTGCCAGATTTGGAGTCTGAATATCTGGGTTCAAATTCTGGCTCCTCTACTTCCTACTCATGTGATCTTTGACAAGTCACTTTGCTGCTACAGTGGGTGACCTTGCTGCTACAGAAATATCCAATATCCTTTCCTTTTATTTAGAAATCCCTGTGGTGCTTTGAACTGGATGGGGATGAGAACTTGTTTCATAAAAACCACAGCTACTCACAAAAGCTTTCAACAAATTGGGGCCACATAAATTTCTGACTATGCCAAGAGCATCTCCCTTAGTAGGCATCCTTTGTCTTTAAGGCTTTTTAGTTTTTGTGTTGCTATAAACCCACCACAGAGAAGATACATAGATTATTTTTCATAGTTGTTTAATATTCCGTGGGTATCAGCTCAATGCCCAGGCTGCCCATCTGTTGCTATCCCTCAATTTACTGTGCAACCAGCTCATCTTCTTTTCTCTTCCTCCATCCCCCTGATGATATCCCTCAAGCCACTTGTTGTGTGTTATTCCTGGCGATATTCAGCGGCTGACCTAGTGCATTCTTCCACTGACCTTTCAGTCACCTACAATTTTGATTCTTCACAAATTACGACACTGTAAGACATTAGTGTTGATTTTTAAAATTTTTCTTCTGTATATGAGGGAACAGCTTGAGACCATTTAAAACCCTCTGCAATTTCCTAAATTCAATCCAGCCCACTCACTTCCTCTCGTTCAAGTCTGGGCCCCATTCATTGTCCTTCTGCAGAGTCTGTCCCAGATACATGTAATGATGAACTCACTCAATAGGCTGCCCACCCAATTGCACATCACGGACAATAACCATTCTTTGTTCATTTCCTTTTTCCTGGATGGTTTGTTAGACCAATGTCTCTCTTTTTCTTTAACGCCGAATTGGAAGGGACCTTGGCAGCCATCTAGTCTAACCTGTTATCTGAAAGCCATCCCTGCTGTAATACATCAGACAAAGGGTCTCTGAAAGCCTACACGGAAGGGAAAAACCAATACTTCTGGAGGACACAGTATATTTTCTTGATGTCTTTGTTTTCACGTAACAATCATTTTGAAGTGGAATAATCCCTCCCTTCAGATTAATCTTCCTTCCCTTTATTTTGTAACAAATAAAAACAATGCAGCAGAAGCGTCCATTGAAGTGACTCTCTCTCTCTCTCTCTCTCTCTCTCTCTCTCTCTCTCTCGCTTTCTCTCTCTCTCTCTCTCTCTCTCTCTCTCTCTCTCTCTCTCTCACACACACACATACACACACACACACACACACACACACACACACACACACAATGTGTATACCATTCTGTCCTAGCAGTTCCTTGTTTCTCTACTATGAAAAGGAAGGTCATAAGGTGACACGGTTAGAGCTGGAAGACATTGCAGAGGATACCAAGCTGAATCCCAGAGAAATTAAATGGCTTTCTCAGAATCACATAGGAAGTATCTGAGGATTGTGTTCCTGCCTGTATGCCCAGCACTCTAGCTGCTACCTCATGCTGCCTCTCAACTTTATCTCTGGGCTCTTCACCGATTATTCAGTTCATCAGAGGTCAGCTTCCCTTTAGTGAACTTTTCATTGATATTGTTGTAGTTACTGTGTTTTTTCATTCTGCATCAAGTTATACAAACTCTCCCACCTTTCCCTGAAGTTTTCATATTTTTCACTTCTTACTGCATAATAATATTCAATTACACTCATGTATTTCCATTTTTTCCAATGGAACTAATCAACAGTTTCATTTGAAAATAGGAGCATTTATACCATCTGTTGGCAATCCTTTTTCCTTTTTTGGACTCTGCACATTTGTACTTCCTACTATACACTGAGCCCATGGTATGAACTCAATAAGTATTCATAAAATCATAGGACTTCAAATTAAAATAATTTTAGATACCCTCCACCAAGTACTCTGACTCCTCTTAATGGTATATGATTGTTTCACAATTCATCTAGGACTTTAAACCCTTCTTTGAGACTTTTTTTTTTACCATATTAACTCTGGCATTTTATTGTGATCCAAGTCTCATGGAAGGTCCACGCTGGGCTAGCCAGAATAGCACTTGGTTGCTGAACGTGTGAAGGCTTCATTGAGACCACCAGAGGGCAGCAGCAACCAGGTTGGACATTGGTTAAGCTTACTGCTAATGGCTGTTGTGTGGGAGTAGGAAGTGTTCAATTTACAGCTATAAGCTATGCCATAGTAGTGTAGATAAAAACAGGGAGCAAAGGGGCAAAAGAACTGGATTAGCAAAATGAGGGGGCAGTGTAGATAGGGCATATACCTGGAGCTGAGGGATGGTATAGATGGGATACGTGGCCTTAGCACAACAAAAGCGGGAGGAATGAGTTAAGACCATGAACCTGAAGTAGATCTGGCTCCAGGGTAGACCAGAGCTAGCATCCAGGTAGCATCTGAGAAGGAGACTTACACACAGGCAGGACTCTGAAGGGGGTTGCCTGACCTTGGCCAATTCCTCTGAACCTCAGTTTTTTACTTTGTAAAATATGAGGGTTAGACTAGAAGGCCTCTTTCATTCTTTCCATCTCTGAATCTGTGATCTTTGATCAAAGAAAGGCATCCAGGTGGCCATTTTTCTCATCACAGGAGGCAAAATCTCAGTTAGAAAGGACCTCATAGGACGTCTGATCCAATCCATACCTGAATAAAAATAACAGCCCTGAGAAGAGGTCATTCACCCTCCACCTGCAGACCTCTGGTGAGGGACAGAGATGTGATGGACTCAAGAGGCAGAACAGGCCACACACTGTTATACATGGCCAATATTTTTCTCTTTTTTTCCCTTTTCAATGGGGTGGTGGGTGGAGAGGAAATGAGTGCTTATAAATTGAAAATGAAATGATTAAAAAACCCTCTAGTGGAGATGAGCATACCAGTTCCTGAGGAAGAGCATCCATTATCAGATGACTAACCATCAGCTAGGTGGCACAGTGGACAGAGCTAGAGGCTTGGAGTCAGAATGACCTGAGCTCAAATCTGACCTCAGACACTTTCGAGCTGTGTCACCCCTGGACAAGTCACTTTACCCTGTTTGCATCAGTTTCCTCATCCGTCAAATGAGCTAGAGAGGGAAATGACAAACTCCAGTATTTTTGCCAAGAAAATCCCAATGGGGTCACGAAGAGTCAGACACGACAAAACAACTGAATAACTAGCCGTCAGAGAATTTCCACAAATATGAAATCTACACCTGACTCTGCTCTTCTTACTTTCCCTAGTTCTGTCCTCAAACACCAGCAAGAACGTGTCTTGGACCCTGGACCCTGAGAATCCTTCAGATGTTTGGAGGTCACTCTCAGGCCCCACTGTTGGTTGCCTCTCTTCCAATTCTCACTAGTCCTCCTCACTTGGCACCACGCTCCATCCTCTCACAATAGTGGCCAGTATTCTCTGGACGTAGCTGGGTTGTCCCTGTTCTTTCTGACAAGGTTCGTGGCCATTACACCAGGGTCCTGACATTCCATTCAAGTACCACTCTATCATTTTACTTCCTAGCAACAAGAATGGCTAAGAGAGGAACGGGAACATTAGGGTGTATTTGAGCACAGACTAAAGAAGAAAGGACATGAGATTGATTATGTGCCTACTACGTATGAGACACGGTGTTCAGCTCTTTAGAAATATCTCATCTGATCCTTACAACAAGCTAGGGAGGTAGGTGCTGCTATTACTTCCATTTTACTGTTGAGGAAGCTGAGACAGACAGAGGTCAAGTGACTTGCCCAGGATCGTATGAAGTACCTGAGGTCAGAGTTGATCTCAGCCTGTCCAGACTCCAAACCAAGCATTCTTCTGTCTCTAAGGAGAAACTAAGTTTGACTCCTTCCTAATTCTTACTCATTATGTAACATTGAACAAGTCTGTTAACTTCTCTGAGACTCAGTATCCTCATCTGTAAAGGGGTGAGAAAAATACCTGCGATGAGTAGGTACCTCCCAGGGTGTTGTAATGACCAAATGAGATGTAAATGAATGTAAAGAATTTAGCAAACTTTAAAGTAATATATTCATATCAGGTTGTTACTTGTCCTAAATATAGCTCTTTGTGGCTTGAGGCATGGGGACAGGGAGGAGACTTTGGAAGATTGGGAGAGGGGAGAAGAATGACTTCTAGTCCTGGGCTTAGAATTTGTTGCTAAAAATCAGGGTTTCATAAGACTCCAATCAGTCCTGCTCTCAGCCTACAGCCTTTATCCTTCTAGACTGACAACCCTACTAGGCCTCATTCAGGGCATGGAACACTGCACTTCTCTATAGATGCCTGTCAAGTGAATTAGAAGGAAAGGCAGCATGTGCCAGAGAAATTCAAACAAAACAGAGATTAGGCAGTTTCCTTCCCCAAATCTGATTTGCATAAGTCTTTGTAATATTTAACCAAACATGAAAAAGGATTAGTATTTTCCCAGTTTAGCACCTTCTTTTCCCCCAAATCAGGTCTGAAATTTATCCATCAGGAAGCTTGTTTCCTACTTACATTTATTATTATTATTAAAAAAAAAAAAAGAAACAATTTTCCTTTGCTGATTTTATGGGCAGCTGGAATTTAGCTTGTTAAATTTCCGTGTCTGGAAAATAAGGGGGTTGGGCTTTTGAGGATTCTAAGGCCCCATCCAGCTCTAGGATTTTATGGTTCCATGATCCCATATTTTAAAGCAAGGGAGGCAGTGTTATCTAATGGATAGAAAGCATGAAGAGATGAAATGTACCCTGAACTTGGAGTTACAAGACCTGAATGAATCAGGGCTTGGTCATTACTCTTCTGTTTTAAGATGAAGATTTAGATTAATTAACCTCTAAGGTCCTCTCCAGCCCTAGATTTCTGGTCCTTTAGGCTCAGGATATAGAGCCAGGAAGATCTTGGAGTCAGTTTTCACCTCTGACACTTAATACTTTTGTGATCTGTGCAAGACATTCTCTATATTTTCTAAGACCGTAAGTTATAGGTGGGTCACAATCTGCACAGATGAAGAGATTTTGCCATGGTAATAAAATCACAGGTCCTTGTGTTGATTTAGCTGAAAAGGGTGTGGACCAGAGCAGGGCTTGTGCATCTCTTACCTGAGGCCAGCCTAACCAAAGAGGTCCATTACCCAGACGATCGACACCTGTTGATGTCTTTTACGTTTGTTTGGGTGGGAGCTAATCATTAAGAGGATCTATTAGCAATTTGTGAAGGAGCAGTGCTGACATCTGATCGATGGGGGAAGGACTTCCATAGATCAAATTATACTAGCAGTTAGACTGGTGGGCTTATAATCAGGACGATTTGAGTTCAAATCCAACCTGAGATACTTACTAGCTGTGTGACTGTGGGCAAGCCACTTAACTAGCCTCAGTTTCTTCATCTATAAAAATGGTGATAATAATAGCACCTACCTTCTAGAGCTGTGGTGAGTATCAAATGGGATAACATATATAAAGCATTTTTAAAAGTTAGGCAATGAGGTTAAGTGACTTGCCCAGGGTCACACAGCTAGTGTTATGTGTCTGAGGCCAGATTTGAACTCAGGTCCTCCTGAATCTAGGGCCAGTACTCTATCTACTGCACCACCTAGCTACCCCTATATAAAGCATTTTGAAACCTTGAGGTTATATATGTGTATATTTAGATATATAGCTCATATTTATATCTACACATGTAGATATAGTTATAGATTTTCAGTAGTCTTATAGTCGTGTCTAGCTATTCACAACCATATTTGGGCTTTTCTTGGCAAAGATGCTAGAGCAGTTTTATCTTCTCCAGCTCATTTACAGATGAGAAAATTGAGGCAAGCAGGGTGAAGTGACTTGCCCAGGGTTATATAGCTAGGACATGTCTGAGGCCAGATTTGGATTCAGGAAGATGAATTTTTCTGACTCCAGGCCCAGCACTCTATCCACCATACCACCTAGCTACCTGGTATGGTTATAGATATCCATATCTACATCTATACAGATATAAATGTGAACTATTATTAGAAATCCTTAAAGCATCTGAAAGGAAGTACAATGTTCCCTAGGATACTGAAGGTACTCCCATGCTAGAATAGAACACTATCAGTCTCTCTTTTTTTTCTCAACTGGATTCTGGCATTTCCAGTGGCTTGCAATGATAGTAACTCATATTTTTTTATATCACTTCAAGGTTTACAAAACATTCCCTCATCATAAGCCTGATAGACGGGCAATGCAGGGACCATTGCACCCATTTGACAGAAAAGGAGCATGAGTCTCAGCATGGTAAAGTACATTGCACAGCCAATTAAGAGCTGGAGTGGGGACTTCCAGATCTAAGACCTGTCCTTTCCCCACACCACACTGCCTCTTTTATGGCCAGTGGAGAGTTCAAAGATTTCAACTTCCAAGCACCTTTTTTTTTTTCTATCAGTGCTTTAATAGGTAGCTCTAACCTATTGATTAGGTCTAATTTAAAACTACAAAAATGCCAGAAATTTCCTCTTGCTGCTTCAGCCAAATTTCTCTTGGTTTTCAAGGTTTTACCAAGGGAAGTTACTAAAGAAGAACCGTAACTAAGAATGCTAGCCCTTGGGATAAACACAGCAACATATGCTCAGGGAAGATCATTTTAATTTAAAAAAAAAACCCTCTTTAAGACGAATTCATTTGGGAGAGGGGTAAGATTTAGATCTTGGGAGGATTTTCTTGGAAGGTCTAGCCCTCTACCTACTATACCAGCAATACACAGGAAGCCTTTACTGATCTGCCCTGTGTCCAAAAATATTACCTTCATTCCGTATAGATTTTTGTATGCACATCTTATCTCCCCAATAAGCTCTTTGAGAGTGGAGACTGTTTCATTTTTGGCTTTCTCTTCCATTTGTCTTTGCAGGCAGCTAAGCATCACAGTAGGTAGGGTGTTGGACTTGGGTTCAAATCCTGCCTCAGACACTTAGTAGTTTTGTGACCCCAGGGAATTCACTTCACCTTTCTCAGTCTGTTTTCCTCCTATGTGAAAATGGGATAATACCACCTACCTCATAGGATTATTGTGAGACACCAGTGAGATAATATAAGGAAAGTACTTTGCAAACCTTTAAGTGCAGCACCAGTGCCTGCTATCATAATTATCTCAAGAGCCTAGCTCTGTGCTTGCCACCTAGCAAATGCTGGTTAATGTGTTTATTAATTGCTTGATAATTTACAAGTTATTTTTAACATTTTATTTTACATTTCAAAATGTAACTTATTGGAAGCATCTCCAATCTAATCCAATCCAGTCCAATAAGCAATCATTAAGTGCCTACGATGTGTAATGTAGTAAGCTGGGCAGGCAGTAAACACAAAGAAAAGATTTTTTTTAAAGTTTTGATTTGAATGAGTTTGCATTCTACTAGAATATAAACTCATTTGGATTAAGGATATTTGAGGATGATGTCTGCCCTTTCTTACCACTTTCCTTCTAGTCCTGACTTTTCTGAATGTTATGAATGGTATCTCTCTTCCTCTTAACCTGGCTTAGAAGTCCCTCCCTCTCTGACTTTGAAGTGAGTGCATTTAGGCTCTGGTGTCAGCCTGAGGAAGTAGGTGTCCTGCTTCTCAGATTCCTGTCCTAGAGGCTCCCAAGCTATAAGAATAAATGTCTGGCAAGGAGGGGACAGGAGCAGTCTCTATCTGCTTGGCTTCCAATGACTATCAGGTGCTTCCTGGCACATTCATAGCTTGCCTGCTAGGTGATAGAGCAATAGGTTAGGTTAAGAGCAGGCCCAGAAGTGGGAGTCTGGGACAGAGCTAAGGACTGAAACCATTGGAGGAATTTGGAGCTGGGATTCCTATTAGCACCTTAGATTAGAGCAAGAGAATTCTCGGGGAAAAGTGTCTACCAGAAAATTAACTGTTCCTTATCCCTGTATTTAACCTCAGCCAGTTTCCCGCTTTGGTTCAATATATCCAGATCTCCTGGCCAGAATGTCTAAGGATTGGTCCTTTCCAGGGTACAAGAGGAATAAAGTTAAAAGAGGCTTGTATATGCAGCTAGCTCAACATCCAGGGCCTTCGCTCTGGACTCTAGCTCTACATCTGTCCTCCATTCCTGTGGATTTCCTGGTTGTTGACAGCTTTGCTTGGCCTTTTGACTATAGGCCTTTGTCTGTTCTGTTACCTGTCACAGATGTCCCAGTTACTCACTGTTTGGGTGGGCTTTGGAACTCTGCTCTCTGGTGTCCATGGATTCTTGTGTTCTGTTCGCTTACTGGTCTCAAAGGGCTCCTTCTAGCAAAATGTCCTATGCTTCTATGATCATGGCTCTAGAGTTGGAAGGGGTCTCCGAGGCCATATAATCTGATCCCTTTATTTAACAGATGAAGATAGGTAGTTAAGTGACTTGCCCAGGTACTAAGTGTCAGAAGTAGGATTTGAACCTACCTCCCATGCTTTGAGAGCCAGTGTACTTTCCACCATCCCACACTATCTCTATGTTTCTATGTTACTTGTGTTCTATATAAGCCATTTTCCCCATTCCAGTTTTTTTCCCTCATTTCTCCATCCTGCTACCACTCAAGACCACAAATGATAGAGAGGCACTGTGTGGTATGTGGGATGGAGCATTGGGCTTGAAGTCAGGAAGAGAGATTCAAATTCCAACTTGGAGTCACTTAATTGCTTAATGTCAGTTTCCACACTTGTAAAGTGGGAATAATTATTGCACCTAGTATTGTATCACTTAAATATTATATATCTTCTCCTCCTTCTTCTCATTACTATCATTACTTATAATCATCATTGTCATCATTGATTTCCTGAGCGCTCATATTTCTTTGTCTTTAAGATATGACTCTGACATACTGTCATTTAGACCTTGGAATTTTACTCTGACCTTGGACCCTTTCTGATTCTGGCTGTATCTTGGAATTCTGGACTGCTGCTCTCTGACTTTATTCGCTTCCTCTTTATCTACCATGAGCCTCTCAATCTTCACTGCTTGATGGGACAGCGACAATGTGTTGATATGGATGATTCCTTCTAGATCCTAACCCACTGATGCCCCTTGGCTTAGATGAACTACAATGATCACTTAAACCTCTTCCTGGAGCAACCTGTGGTCCAACAGCTGCAACACACATATCATACTGGCTGTTGATTGCCCGACAATAAACATAAATAAATAAAATAAAATAAAATAAATAAACATAAACATAAATAAAATAAATAAAAAATAATTTATTGATTCCCAGATGTCCCTGAGTGACTGCCTGAAGAACTAGTCCAATTGTCCTCATATGCTCCTCCTCATTGTATTGGTAACAATTGCCCTAGGTAATCATCAAAAGGATGGGGAAATGTACGAGAATAGAAAAGAAAGGACAAGTCTCATTAAAGAGAGTGATATTGACACAACTTTTTCCAGCCAGGAGCAACTGTATGGCCTCTGATGGGGGGTGGTTGCATGCCAAAAATCATTCAACAATCATGAATCGAACAATTACTATGTGCCAGAAACCATACTAGATGCTGGAGATACAAAGGCAACAATGAAGCAGTAATCTCCCTCTTTTTTTTTTTCCTTTAGAAAGCCCCTGGAGAGAGGTAACATGTTGCAGAGGAGGGATAGAGGACTTATCCTACACTCAGAAATCCCCGGGTTCAAATCATGCCTCTGGCAAAAACTCTAGCTGTCTGACCAAAGGCAAGTCACAACTTCCCAGAGGCCCCAGACAACCCTCCAAGGCCTCAAGTTATAGACAGGTTGTGAAATCTTACCTGGAATATAATAACAGCATCTTCTTTGGTCTTCCTATCTCAAGCTTCCCTCTGCTCTCATCCATCTTTTGCAAAGTCAACAAAGTGTGGGATCCACACATGTCGTGCCCCCTCTGAAAAATCTCTCTAGCATCTCCGCATTACCTCTATGGTCAGACATACCTCCGTTTGGCATTGAAAGCTTTTCACAATCTGATCCTTTCCTACTTTTCCGGGCTTCTTTCACTATTCCATTTCAATCTCCCTCTATGATACAGTTGTCCACTTTCTGTCTCTCATGCATGATACTCTACTTCCCAAATTATCTTTGCCCTGACTGCGTCCCATGCCCAAGTAAACTTCCTGCCTTGGCTCCTGCTTATGGAGATCTCTGGTTTACTTCTTTCGTTTTCAAGAACTACCTTCTACATAAAGATTTTTTGGATTTTCTCAGCTGCTCCCTCCCTCCCTCCCTAAACTATTGTATTCAATTAGTATCTATTTCTATATGTATATGTTGTCTATGCTATTAAACAGTATAGTTCCTTGAGGGCAGGGACTGTTCACTTTTGTCTTTGGATTCCCAGCCTAGCATGGTATCTTGCACATAGTAGATACTTAATAAATTCATGGGCAGCTAGGCAACACAGTGGATGGAGTGCTGGGCCTGGAGTCAGGAAGACCTTAGTTCAAATCCAGGCTCAGACACTTATCAGCTGCATGACTTAACTCTGTTTGCCTCGGTTTCCTCAGCTGTAAAATGAGCTGGAGAGGGAAATGGCCAATCACTCTGGTACTTTTGCTAAGAAAACCCCAAATGGGGTCATGAAGGGTTGGACACAACTGAAAATGACTGAACAACAACAATAATAAATTCATATTGACTGATTGCTTGATGAAAGGACAGATCTGAACCAAAGGCAAAAAAAATCCCAGTGTTTGTCTGGTGACCTGCTCTGATTATATGTCCCTACTGTTCCTACTACAGTTGCCTATAGAAGAAGACCACAGATGTTTTTTTCTCTCTTGATCTGCTCCCTGAATATAGTCCATAGACCTTCTTAGGACATTGTCATTCTTTTAAGGGTTTGCTGATTTCTACAAGGAACACATACATGACAAGTTCAATGGTTCACAGCTGTCTATTATGATCCGATGTGCCAATATGCAGTGCTGTAAGGCTTACATGTTTTAAACTTTCCCTTTCTGTATAATCCATTAGGTCCTGAATCAGCCCTGTCCATCTGTCCATTGTAGTTCCCATTTATTTATTGTCCTGGGTTTTACTATAATTCTTACCAAAATCTCCACCCTTCCAGTTCCCTTATTCCTGCACTTCATACCCACAGATGGTAACCTTCCTCAGGTGGGACAACAGGTATAAATTATAGTCATCCAGGTACCAGCAAAAGTTAATTTCCATCTTTGAGGGTGTTGATTTGAAGTCTCCATATCAGGTATCTCCTTGGCCCTGGGTGGGGGAAGGTCATATCAGGCCCTTTCTACCCATTGGACACATACCAATCACCGACCATGGCCAGGCTGCACCGTAACAGATCTCTTGTGCTAGGGATGATCATGGCTAAGATTTCCATGAGAACTTCAGTTTGCTGTCCCTGATAAGTTCTGGTTCTGAGAGCAAACCAAGTTAACCCCTTGGCACTGTAGTCTGCAAAATCGAGATGAGTATATGCTCTGCATTCCTCTCTAAAAGTATTGTAAGGAATGACATAATAAAAAAAAAGACAGTGCTATGAGTTAGAGGAATCTTTGCTTAATGTTTGCTCAGAACTGAAGTTCTAAGCTCACAAACACTGGGCTCAGTGGGGTAGGGGTGGGGTGCTGTTTCTCACAAATGATATTCATTGGGGGCAGCTAGGTGATGTAATAAATAGAATGCTGGGCCTGGAGTCAGGAAGACTCATCTTCCTGAGTTTGAATCTGATCTCAGATACTTACTCATTATGTAAACTGTGGAAAGTCACTTAACCCTGCTTGCCTCAGTTTCCTCATCTGTCAAATGAGCTGGAGAAGGAAATGGCAAACCACTCTAGTATCTTTGCGAAGGAAACCCCAAATGGGGTCATGAAGAGTCAGATACGACTAAAACAACTAACAATAACAACAAATTACTCACTGATATGTAGCCCTATTAAAAGTCTATCCTGAAAATATTAAACTTTTACTTCAATCTCCCTAAGAGTCCTTAGGTCCTCTGAAAGTACTCAGACTATTGTTATAGGATGGTTTTGTTTAACCCAAACAACAATACAAAGCCCTCGAACTTATAGAGTCAAAACAACTTTCCCTTCTGGAGGATTCCCCTCCCCACCAATGGGGGAAAAAAATTGGAGCTTGCTAGGGATTATAGCAACCATTCACTGTGATAGATTTCCACCATTCCTTGGAACCTACACAGTCCATATGATTCACAATAATATCAGGGAAGGGATACATTTGAGTTCTCCTGTATACTGTGTCTCCCTGCTTTGTCTATCCATCTGCCCCTCTTGTTTTCTTTCTGCCATCTCTCTCAGTAGTAGGTCTCTGGAGTTTCTTGTGTATTCTAGTTTAGGAAGTTCTCTCTTCTCTCTGCTCCTCATGTGCCTACATCTGGCATGGTTCCTCCATGAGCATGCTCCTCAATAAGGAACAGTTTGTCCTGTGCCTTATCTCGCTTCTCTTAAAGTCAAGCTCAAAGCTATGTGGACTATCCACGAATCTGAGCTTGTGACAGAATAAAGGCATCATTGGAGCATCAATGAAGACTCAGGACAAGTGGAATTCACACTTTGCCAGAGACTCAAGAGGTTGAGTGTGCTTTCCCAACTTATCTTAGGGGCACATCTAGGCACACCCATTGCACAAGCATTGTGGTATAATAGAAAAATATTTAAACTAGCCGTAAGTTTGGCATAAGGAGATCTGAGATTGAACACCAGTTCTTCTTCTTCCTATCTGTGTAACTATGACCAAGCCATTTCATCTACCTAAGCCTTGGTTTTTTTTCACCCATAAAGTTAAATGATAGGACTAAATGAATTCTAATAAAACTCTCCTAATTCCAAATCCTAGGATCTCATGGTACTTTGCTACTAGTCTGTCACCATCTAAGACAGTCCACAGAATTGCTGATAGAAGGAAAGCCCAAACCAGTGTTTTAGTGATTTTGTGTTGATTACAGATGAAATTTCCATTTCTCAACCAGACTTTTTTTTTTCATTTTGATCATGTACTATACTCTTTTAAATAAAGGATCTCTAATATGAATTTCAGCCATCCTTTTCACACTGATAATAGATATACCTAATTAAATATATTCAAGTCCATTTAATTTTTAATTTAGGAAGCTATTCACGATGAAAATAATTTAAATATCCAACTTGCCCCCCACCCCAACCTCCAAACAAATTCCATTAACTATGTGAGTATTTTAATGGTACATTTAACTAATGTTGAATTATGATGGGTCCCTATGGAGGTACCTCTGCCATCTCTGTCAATTCTGTTTTGGAAGATGCAAGCTTTTAACAATCCCTTCAGTTCATTAGATTGCTACAATGAAGTTATCAAGGTCACCCTTTGCAGCTCATTATTCAGATGAAGAACATTTTCCCCAACCTTCCCCCAGAATGAATATTCTGTCAGATCCAGTGTTCCTGCTGAGTTAGGAAGGCTCAGCTCCTCCTGAAAACACTCTGCCATTGTATTTGCTTGGTACCTGTATGGCACAATGTGGGTGGGTGGGTGCTAAGAATTCAGAACTGTGATGTTTTTATTCTTTGTCTCCTTTGGGAAATTGAAGACATGTGGGGTTCCTGTAGCAAATCTACTAGCCCACTAGGAAATGATTTGGTAAATTATATAATAATAATAGGGTATAAAGAATGACACAACATTCATTGACAATAATAATAATTGCTAGCAGAAATTATCAAAAACTTTATTCTCAAAGAATCTAGACTTATTGACCAGTAAAGATTTTGCAAAGAAACCATAAAAAATTATGCCCCATTGTCACTGAAGGATTCAAAAATATGGCATCTAATAAATACCTAGAAATATATGATCAAGTCATCAAAATTATACACCAGAAATTCAATATTCTTCATAAACTAACAGATCACAAATCTCTGTACTAGAAATTCCAAAATACCCTTGAAAATTCAACTAATGAACTATAATAAAACCAGTGTGTTATTACATAATCATAGAATTTGAGAGATAGAAGGGAACTCAGAAGCCATTTAGTACAACCCATGGCCCCAAAGGACTTTGCTCTATAGCATTTCTGAGAATTGATCCCCCAGCTTCTGCTTGATTATCTCAAACAAGGGGAAACCTCAAACAAGTCAAGACAGCCATTTCACTTTGGGGCAGCTCTGTTAGTTTTTCATGACTTCAACCTTAAATTTATCTCCTTTTAATTTCTGCTCATTGATCCAAGTTCTGCCTTCCAAGACCAAACCAAACCAAACCAAACCAAACCAAACCAGAGTAGTCCTTCTTCCACATAATGGCCCTTTTGATATTTGAATGCAACTGTTCTGTTCCACCCCCTACATACAAACCATGAATCTTATCTTCTTCAGGCTAAAGATGTCCAGGAGTTACTTCAACCTCATATGACATGGGCAAGAAAGGAGAGAATCTCAGATGGCGCTGGCAACCAAGTAGGGCCCCTCCAATTGCTCCCTTGCTGGAGACTGGAATCTCTGTTCCATGCCAATCCTTAGGCCGACTTTGCACTTCCCAAAGTGTGTTGGGCCCCCCACCCTACTCTGCTGGACAAGTACACCAATGTACTTTGAGAACACCTGGCCTTTGCCATCTCCTCTGTGGCAGCACTCTCCTATAAAAGTTGTCTCATCCAATAAGAGTTTGAGCTCAACAACATTGACCTTCTTGTTCTTATTTTTGTTCTTGTTCTTGTTCTGGTTCTTCTTTTTCTTCTTCTTCCTCCTTCTCCTCCTCCTCTTCCTCCTCCTCCTCCTCCTCCTCTTCTTTTATTTGTATGTTCATCACATAGCACAGTTTTTGGCACATAAGTACTTAAGTAATTTTAAAAATCGTATTCATTAATTTAAATTTTGGTTAATTCATTAAATCACAAGATCCTTTACCATTCTGTTTACCCTCCCATGGATAATCTCCAGGTTATCAATTTCCTTTTCAAACTAAGGTACCCAAGGGGCAGCTAGGTGGCATAGTGGATAGAGTTCCGGCCTTGGAGTCAGGAAGAACTGAGTTCAAATCCAGCCTCAGACACATAATGCTTACTAGCTGTGTGACCCTGGGCAAGTCACTTAACCCCATCGCCTAACCAAACAAACAAATAAATAAATAAATGAACAAACAAACAAGCAAATAAATAACCACAAATAAATAAACAAATAAATAAATAAATAAGCTAAGGTACCCAGAACTGAACTCAAGACTTCAGATATAGTTTGAATAGGGAAGAGTACAGAGGGATGATCAAATCCTGATTCTTCGCAGCTGTACCTCTCAATCTACTCCAGTAAAATGTTGACTTTTTTGACCACCACAACACTCTGATGATTTATATGGAATTTTCAATCAATCCACTAAGTCTCTGACTTTTTCCTTCATCTTCCTGAATTCAAATTTGGCCTCAGATACTTACTAGATGTGTGACCTTGGGCAAGTCATTTCATCCCGTTTGCCTCAGTTTACTCATATGTAAAATGACCTGGAGAAGGAAATGTTAAACCATTCCAATATCTTTGCCTTGAAAACCCCAAATAGGGTCAGGAATATTTGAACACAACTAAGATGACTGAACAACAATAATCCTACCAAAATGCTCATAATCTCCAAACTATGGAGAATTAGAAGTTCTCAAAACATAGAGACCTGGAGGAAGACATCCAAACCATGATCCATATCATTCTCATTGTCCTCTCTGCTACTAAGACTGTTTCATTAAATGTTCAGTGAGAGTATAGAAAGAATAATAGGATAATGACTTATGCTAGGACTATTTTTCTGTGAATGCCATTGAATATAAAATGAGAAGAACAAGAAATTAATAATGATAATGATGGTGATAAAATAATAATAACAACCATATTGTGTAAGAAATAGAAAGCTAGATTTAGAATCAAGAAGTCAGGGCTTCAGGTCACACCTCTAACATATTCTCCCTGAATGACTATGGGTGAGTCACTGAACCTCTTAGTACCCAAGACAGTTATCTAAGTCTATAAATCATAGAGGAGTAACTAAGCTATATTGCCAGTGGAAAGGTTGCTACACAGGGAGCTTCTTATATGTCTCAAAGGAGTCTAAATTTGAAGGTGGAAGGAATATCAGTGGTCAACTACTACAGTGCTGTCAAACTCAAACAGAAATGGTGGCCACTAAACCACTCATAACAATCCTTGCAGGCCACATATTGATTTAGAAAACCATGTGCATATGTGTGTGTGTATGTGTATATATATACACATACACACACACACACACACACACATATATATATACATACAATGCCACATATTGATTTAGAAAACCATGTGCATATGTGTGTGTGTATGTGTATATATATACACATACACACACACACACACACACATATATATATACACAATGCACACATATATATACTCAATACACATACATATATTAACACATAGCAATATATGTATATGTGTGTATAGTATATATGTATAGCATATATATACATATATGTATATGTTCATATGTATATATTATGTTTGCTATTTCCAAATTACATTTTAATCTGGTTTGAGCCATATTTTGGATTGATACAGGCTACATGTGGCCCCATGGGCAATGTGTTTGACATCTCTGATCTATTATACCCCCTTGATTTTACGTATGGGGACATTGAGAGTCAGAGATTCTAAGTGATTTGCCCAAGATCACACAGATCATAAGCAACAGACCCAGGCTTCAAACTCAGGTCCTTTAGCTCCAAATTGGGCTCTGTTTCATATTAAAAAGAAATCATTTCATAGAAGGAGAAGAACACCTTGTCTTCCCTTCCCATTTGCCATTTATGGGTTAGGAGTAGAGAATAGAGATAAACATTGGGAGGGAGAGACTAAAAATGAGAGAGAAAAGGAGGGGAGTTTTGATAGAAACCATGTTGTTTGCCATAAGGACTATAGTATCTCCTGCATGAAATCACAAGTCATGGCCCAGAGAAGAATACTGGCTCTTGAGTTAAAGGATCTGGATGTCAAACCTATCTCTGATGCTTACTTTGGTTTTGACTTTGGGCAAGTCACTTAATCTTTGTTCCTAAGTTTTGTCATTTGTAAAACGAAGGGGTGGTTGAGATGTCCTCTGAGATGTCTCCCAGCACTGTATCTATGAATTTATAATCCTTTGATTTCACCTTACCAAACACCAGCGTAATCAACACCACCCCCAGCAGCAAGAGCAACAACAACCACACAACCACAATAACAACTGGAATTTCCATAATACGCTGAAGTTGGCAAAGTGCTTTTCAGACTTTGTGTCACTTGAGCCTCACAACAACATCACAAGGTGGGTACCCCAAGTATTATGTATTATTCCTTTTTTATAGATGAGTAATTTGAGGTTGAGTGAATATAGTAGGACCAGAGAAGCAGATAATGAACTAATCAACTTCCTGCATTTTGGAGTCAGGATCCTGGGAATTTGTGATTGGGATGAGTTCCTAGAGAATAATGCCCTTATTCTTAGGATTGGGGTGGTGTATGGGACCTCTCCTAAAGACCTCTCCTCTGTCCCTAGAGAAGATACAAGCCTATCCTGGGTAACCCCAAATTTGAAAGAACCATGGGAAGACTAGATCTGTTCTAGGTCTCTTTTCTTCCTGAATAGAGATCCCAGAGGGCCACTTTGGGACATTGGTGAGAAAGTTGCTACTCCTCTCATTTTGCAGAGTGGTGGTGCTGGTGGGGGGTGATATTTGACCTACTTAAGAGAACAAACTATTCTAAATCACTTTGCTACCATCATTTGCATACCAGTAGTTAATAGATGAATTACAAATTAGTCACATCTATTCATCAAAGCTGGCCTCCTGAGATCTCTACTTGGCAACTTTGTTTGCTGTTACTTCAAGTTATTCTTGGTACTTGAAAATAATAAAGAGGCATGATTTAAGTAATTATTTTATAATTCAGGGACTCAGGAGAGCCAGCTTCTACTTCCTGTGTGTCAGTGCATCACCAGCAACTTTCAGCAAATCAAATCACCTCTCTGGTCCTGTTTCCCCATGTATGAAAAGAAAAGTTTAGATGAGATTATCTCTAAGGTCTCTTACATTTCTAAGCATCTGAGTGTCTATAATATGTTTCAGTAGTTGAATCTGACCTTCTTCCCACCCCATACCTGCCAGTCAGTCTAAATAAGGGAGATATGAAGATACTTACTATCAATGGCACTGCTGGTTCTATAATGGCAGTTTTCTGAAGTATGTAGCTCATAGAATGCCAGCTCTGAGATGTAGACAATGATGAAATAGCTGGAAATCAGAGAATGGCTTCAGTTAGGTGCATTGGGATGTTCTGCTTCCCTGGGTAAAGATGTCAATATTCTAAGTTTCATAGGATCTGTGGAAAGGTATGGCAGAGATAGGGCAGCTAGGAGGTGCAGTGAATGGAGTTCAGGGCCTGGAGTAAGGAAGACTGGCTATGTGACCTGGGCAAGTCACTTAACTTTGTTTGCCTCAGTTTTCTCAGCTGTAAAATGATCTGGAGAAAAAAATGACAAGTATCTTTGCCAAGAAAACTCCAAATGGGGTCAGAAAGAAACCACTGAACAACAACAGCCTTAGAGATAACAGGTTCAACTCCTTTGCTTTGTAAGGAAGGCAACTAAGGACCAGAGAGAGGAATATGATGTTTATGACTGAGGTCACACAGGTTATTTCCTCCTCCCTCTCCATTTGTCTTAGAGGATGGAGATGAACATTATGTCTGTGAAGGAGGAAGGAAGGGAGAGAAAAAGGGAAGGAAAGAAAAAAAGAGGGAGGAGAAGGGAGAGACAGAGGGAGACAGAAGTGAAGTGACTCATCTAAGGAAATACAGGTGTGTGAATCTATTTAGCCAATTCCAGGCTAAATTTAGAAGTGATCAAAGTTCATCATTGGCAATCTTTCTCTCCCATTTTGTGTCCCTCCCCATCCTTCTGGCATCCTCAAACATCCCCAAGCCAAATTATATCTTCTGAGAGCTTTAAATGAGAATGATGTTGAATATGGGAGACTTTGGAAAGAAAAGACAGTAAGTTTGGTGTATGAAGATCTGGATTCATATCTTGACACACTTGTAATCTAACCAAGGACAAGTACTTCAAAATCTTCCTGTCTCTGTTTCTTCATGCTTAAAACAGTGATAATAAGTCTGACATATGGCAAGAGGATTATCATGACCATCAAATAAGAAAAGGTATATAAAATGCTTTATTACCTTTAAAGGACTACTTTAATAATAGCTAATAATAATAATAGCTAATATTTATATAGTTATTTAAAATTTGCAAAACACTTTACAATTATTACCTTATTTGATCTTCATAAGCACCCTAGGAGGTTGGTGTTATTATTATCCTCATTTTACAGGTGAGGAAACTGAGGTAGACAGTTTAAATGACTTGCCAGGGCCATACAATTCTTAAGTATCTGAGAAAGAACTTGAATAACTTCAAATCCAGCACTCTATCCACTGTGCCACCTTATCCCACCTCTGATTATATTTCTCTCATATATTTATCACACAATCTGTGCTAAGCTGTTTGCTGACAGTGTCTAAAAGTGTTAGACCTCCCAGGGGTATTTGCTTTTAATAGAATTCTAAAAGTTAGACTAGAGAGGTATTAAAATCATAGACTTAGAAGCCAGAAGATATTTTAGAGATAATATTGTCTAACTCTCTCAGTAGGAAATAGGCACAAAGAGGTTCATTAACTTGTCAATAGATAGAATGACTCAGAACAAGACTTGAAACCAGGTCCTCTGATTCCAAACCATAACATCAACTCTAGCCCAGGACCTATCATTATGGAGTCACAGAGCTGGAAGAGACACTAGTGACCCTCTTATCCAACTATCAGTAAAAGGAATTCCCTTAACAGGGCATCCAAAGAATGTTCACCCACTGTGTGTTTGAAGGATGCTTTAAGAGAACACCCCAAACTCAAGAATCAGTCTATTCCACTTTTAGCTAGTTCCAATTGTGAAGAATTTTTTTCCTTGTCTCAAGCCTAAATTTACCTCTTTGTAAGTTCCACCCATTGGACACATTTCTGCTCTTTGGGCTCAAGTAAAACTCATGCTTTCTATTTGTTTCCCTTTCTCTGGGTCCATCCATTCAAGCTATTGAACTCTGTGCTCCCAGATCCCATCCTCATCCCTCACCCATACCCTTGACAGGTAGGTGGTATGAGAGGAAACAAATATCTTCTTAATTTTGGCTTTAAAAAGTCTAATTATTATCACTGTATGCAAATTAGTTGTCTATTTACAAACTTTTATTGAGGCATCCATAGAGAGAAAATATAATCTCCCCAGCAATTGCTTAAGTAAATCATCAGAGATCACCTAGAAAAGAGACTGTATGTAATATCGGGCAGAAAAAAATGTGATTGTTCATCATATTGGTCAATTGAGCTGAGGGCTAGAGATGCTCCTTCCATTGGAAACAGGAACTTAGTGAGAATACTAATGAGGCACACTTGGCAAGGTGGAAAAAAAAAAGATATAGAGGTATGGGCTCACCATTAGAGAGAGCTGGTAACATTTAGGTAGGCAGCAGGATTATGGTGTCCACCATCAATATCACAATGGAGTGAATTTATAAAGGTGAAATTTCAGGTATTATTAGAGGTAGTAGAATGACAGTGTGGAATGATGAAAAGAAAACAAAGAAAACAGAATAGGAAAGTAAAAGACCTAAATTAGAATCCTGGATCTGACATTTAATATCTGTGTGGTCTTGGGCAAATCATTTAACCTTTCTGGGCCTCAGTTTCCTCATTTGTAAAATGAAGGGGGTAGACTAGACAGTTTATGAGTTCCTTTAAAGCTAAGATCTATGACCCAGTGATGATTGGTATGAACTTGTAAGTCACAATTTTCCTGGGTCTCAGTTTCCTCACTTGCAAAATAAAAGAATTAACTAGATGAGCTCTAAGCTTCCTTCTATCTCTAAATCCAGGTAATGAGGGAGACAATTTTGAGCTAAGGATACCTTCTGAGACCCTCACAAATTACTCTACGTTGGCAGTTACCTACACACCAGTTGTGTGTATTATGACTGTCTGTCTGTATGTAGTAGTTATGAGGAGGAGAGGAGATACACAGCTAGCTAGACTTGTCAATGGAATGTAGAAACTCCCTCACCCCCCCATATTTTATGTCCTGAAAATGTCCCTGTATTTCACTCTCGATCTTTTCTTAGCATTGGTATTTCTCACATTCTTTGTAAGAAGCCGTCCACTACCTGGTGGCAAAACAAAAGTAGATTCCACCTTCCCAGGTCATGTTCTTTTATCTCTATCTTTTCACTGGCTTCACCAACACATCTATTATAAGTTAGCTACACAACTCAACTTGGCTATTTAATAATGACCCATTTCTTAGAATGCAGGCCAGGCTTACTGGCCTTCAATTGCATCTGTAAGCCTGACTTTCTCTGACCAAAACTTTCTTGCATCCACTTTCTTCTCAATTCATTGTAGTATCCAAGGTGCAGAGATGATGGAGTCTGGGTTTTTCTCAATTTATGAGTATGAACAGCATTGGCTCGTGTTAATCCATATTAAGCAATCTTGCCTAGGGAACAGTTTGTTGTCTGTTTCTTCCTTTAAACACTGCAGTCTTATGACTAGAAAGGAACTTAGAATGCATTCATTTCAATCATCCACCCAGTGCCAGAATGTCATTGATAGAAGCCCTGACAGGTAGTAATCCAGCCTCTACTTGTGTGCTTTCCATGGCAGGAAGCTGTCAGCCTACTCATTGTTGGACAGTTACAGATGTTAGTTTTTCCATAAAAATTGGTCAAAATTTTCCTCCTCTAAGTTCCTTCTTAATGAATGACAAAGGCCTCATACTAGATCTTGCCCACATTGGGCTCCACATTGTTCTACCTTGGGACCTCCATACTGCCATCCCCAGCTCCCTACCTATTTTTAAAGAAGGAACTTCCAATAATCTCACTCTTCTCTTTCCTCATGAGATTATGTTCCCATTCTTGTGACATCCCAGTAGAATCCTTTGCCATCTTTTGGCTCAGGGTGTGAATCCCAGCCCTGTTCTCACTTGTCTCCTCTGGGCTCTTCATCTTCAGCTAAATACTGTGGTTATCGTCATATTTCCTTACAGCTTATTTCTCTCCTGGTGGCATTATACATACTCACATCTCAAAGATGTCTCCCTTAAACTGAGACTACGCTTTAAAATATTGAATGCTTGACATTTATACTAGAATCTAGATCATTTTGGTCCTTTCCTGTAATATCAGGAGCTTCATCAGGGTTTCACATGCAACCCAATGAGGAGGGGGTGTAATATTCACACATATCTATGGGTGTGCTAGGGAAGCCAATGGGGTTGTATCAGAAGACATGACCTGCAAGAAGATGAATTGGACACTTATGGAAACACTGACAAGCTTATGTCATGGCAGCTGAGAGGAAGGGATAAGTAGTTTTCCATTAGTCTACAAAACAGTATCAGTGAATAAACTAACAAGGTACTCTGTGTTCTTTCCCTGAATTGAGAAGAAAGTGGATGCAAGAAAGTTTTGGTCAGAGAAAGTCAGGCTTACCGATGCAATGGAAGAGCTGTCAGTGTTTATGCAGATGTGAGCACTCAGCTCCATTTGCATCCACGTCAGACTCCTCCCTGCTGACAGCAGCCTTGTCTCTTGGGGGGGATACAGATGTAATTATCCTTCTGAAAGTGCATGGCACACTGACAGTGCTTTGCTCTGAAAAAGAGAAAAGCCCTAGAAGCAGTGTTTGGGGATTGGGAAAGGGGAGGGAGGGCTCCAACTCTTCTTTGTGGCTTAATTTCCCCTCCCAACTGGTAAGTAGGTACAAATCACTCCTCCAAATCGCCTTTCCCTCTCTTTTTTCCCCCTCAAAGTGGTGATGGAAAGAGGAAAAGAAGATGGGAGACGTCAGGGTAAATGGTGATAAATGTGGAACTGACCAGTCAAATTTTGTATTATCCTAATCTTAAACCAAGCTCAGAAATACATTATAGGGAACCCTAAAACCTGCAATTCCATTTCCAAAAGGACTTTATTATTTTTCCATGGGCAAAAAGTTGTTCAACCCAACATCACCCTGTTTAGTTTCTTGTGTTGGCCTTAACACCCTAATGGTTTGAAAGAGTGAAGGCGATGGGAGAACTCACCCTAAGAGCCTCAAATAGATCATACTCCTCCCTCCACCCTAGAATGCATAAGAAGTAACAGAAACTTGGAGAAAGTCCCGTTTCCTGGATGATGTTCTGTGACAGAATGCCCAAGTCATAATCACTTTCAGCCATTGGACTGAGCTGGTTGACTTACAGTGGCATCTCGAGTACATATGGTTGAGGTCCTGGCTGGCGGGACAGAACCAAAAAGTTAGTCTAGAGTTTGTGACTTATGGAAGCTAAGGTTCAGGAGTAGTAAGGCAAGAAGGCAGAGTCGGAACCTTGGAAACCTCAAAGGTAGCCTGAGGTGAGATGCTGCAACCAGCACTGCACAGAAAATGACTCGATGGAAGACTTTCACGGCCCCACAGAAACCACTCCACTTCCACTGTGAATTGAAGGCCAGCTTAAAGTACTGTTACCCTTCCTCCCCCCCATTTTAGGCAGTGTCTTTGGCCAGGCAGTGAATTTGGTGGCTCATCTAATGGTCTGGGGTTAAGTCCTAAAGGATGTCAAAGAGATTTCAAAGCCCATTCTTAGGCTTGCTCTGGGATCTTTCAAGTCCTCTGAGAACTTAGTGTTGGTTCCTTTTTGGGTATTTGACTACAGGGGCAAGAGAAGTAGACCGGGATCCCCAAGTCCTGGGTCACAATTTAGCCATTTAGTAGGTTTTTGACCTAGGCCAAATCACTTTTACCTCTCAGCCTCAATTATGTGTAAAGTAATGGAGTTGGCCTAGGTCTAAATTGCCTTCCATCTCTAAATCCTATGTACATCTTAGTCCCCTTAAAGGGTCCACGAGAACTCTAGGGAAGCAGTCAACATGCCCAGTTTCATGATCCTTACACTGTTAGTACTCTGTCAACTTGCCTAGTTTCATTTCTGTGATCCAATCTCAACTGAACATGATTCCCATGAGTCTCACTGGCTTTCTTTCTACCATAACTGCTAAAGGCCAGCAACTATCTTTATATCTACTCTAATGACTCCCAGTCTTCAAGGAGTATCAGTGACCTACAGTTTGTTTAATTTTTCAAGACTCTCAACATTTTTCCTTAACCTCAAAGTGTTGCAAACACTCGATTTGCTTTAAAAAACAAATTCCACTTCAGTTGGCTTGGAGATTGGATGGCATTTTCTTTCATTTTTAGAATTTTACAACTTTTTCTTGAGATAATTGGAGACCACCTGGGGATGTCATTAACCCAGACTTGGCAATTCCTGGTCTTTGGTCTGCAAAGCTAGGCTGAAGGATGATGCTGGACATTTTTTATTAAAAATTGAATCTGCTGAAATTACATGTGTGTGTGTGTGTGTGTGTGTGTGTGTGTGTGTGTGTGTGTGTGTGTGTTTGGGGTGAGGGTCAAGATTGGGATGTGGAGAAACTTATGATTCCCCTACCTTAGGCAGATGTTGAAGAGGCTAGGAACCAGAAGGCCTATTTATGTTTTGCCACTAACCAGCTGTGTGACCTTGGGGAAGTCACTTTACCTCTATAGGCTTTTGTTTGCTCATCTGTAAAATGGAGATAATATTTCACTATCTATTTAATGAAATTATTAGGGAGGCCAAATGAAATGTAGGATGATATGATCTAGAGAAGTAGGAGACACCTTGCAGGTATTCTATGATTCTAGTCCAAATCTCTTATTCCATAGGTGAGGAAATTGAGATCCAAAAAGGTGAAATGACTGGTCTAAAGTCACATGATTATGAAAAGCCAAGACAAATCCAAATCTCCTGACTCCAAATCCTAAGCCTTTCTAACAGAAATTACTTCTTCCCTAGTAGTATATTTAAAAGCAGTTTCAAAAGCATAAAGCACACCACACTCATGAAGTATCATTATTACTGTTACAATTATTAGGGAAAATCAGCCTGTTCTTTTCCCCTCTATGACATACTACCTTTCTCTCCACCCCCATCCCCATTATAGAAGCTTGTTCTTTGATAGAAAACATACTGAAAAGGAGCTCCATGTACCTTTTGATAGTATATACTACACTACTATGTACAGAATTCCTGACTCTATCAAAGAGGACATGAATGGAAATCACAGGAAGAGAGAGTTCAACTCAATATAAAGAAGAACATGGTAGCAATCACATTTGTATCATAAAGGAATAGTTTGTTCAAAGTTAGCAAGCTACTCATTACCATAAGTATTAAAAAAGAGGATGAATGGTCATCTAACAGGCACCTATAGAGGAAAATTCTACGTGGAGTAGATGGCTAATTAAATAATCTCTAAAGCCCCCACCACTATAGGATTACATCATGCCACTGGCCAGTAATGGAATATTTCCCTGCTCTTGTCTTCACTGTCTTGTCCATACTGAAAGTACATAGAGTATACATTCCTCTCTGGGTGAATTGTGAGCAGAATTAGCACCCCTATATCCATTCTGTATACTGTACTGAGCACTTTCACATCGCTCATCCCATTTGGTGCTCAAAACAACCGTGTGCTCTAGTCAGTGAAGATATCACAATACCATGGTAATCTCAAAGTGGGCAAAGATCTCAGGAGCCACCTGATCCAACCTGTACCTGAAAACGAATCCCCCCTATGATGTAGTCATCCAGCTTTTGTCTGAATACTACCAATGAGGGAATACCCACTACCTCCCAAGGAAGTCCAGTCTATTTGGGGATAGCTCTAATTGTGAGGAAGTTTCTCCCTATATCAAATGGAAATGTGTGTCTTGGGAACTCCTGTCACTTCTATTAGTTCTACCCTAACTATCTCCATTTTACAAATGGGGAGCCTGAGGCAGAAGAGGGTGAATTGGCATAGCTATGGTCATGCTCAATAGTGACTTGTGAATCCTGGAAATCATGCCCATGTCCTGCGTCTGAGTCTTGTGCCCTTTCTATGACCATTCTTCAATCATGAAGACTGATGAGCAAGGAGATGTCAGATATTTGTTATTGATAGTTATAGGGAAAGGAAAGGGTTCTGCAATCCTTAATTAATAATAATTTACATTTATATAGGGCTTTAAAGTTTTCAAAGTACACATAAATCATTTGATTGGAGCCTCATAACATCTCTGGGAAGTAGACTTTATAGGAATTATTCCTGTTTTCTTTTTAACATATGAGGAAACCAAAGCTCATTGAGGTGAATGCCTTGTTTTTAGTTACGAAGCCAGTAAGTGTCAGAGGCAATATTTGAATCCAGGGTTTCCTGACTCCAAATCCATCATCATGCTTCTTTTTAGGCACTGCACAAACATGAGTTATATAGGAAAAGCCCAACAAGAAACCCATAAAGGAAGCCACCCCAAGACCATCTCCCCAACAGGGTCAGGCTGCAAGAAGAACCCCCTCAGTGTTGAGTAGACAGTCTCTTTTTCCAGAATTACAAATGTTGTGAGGTCCCAGGGGATTCTACTGCTGTTAACACAAGCTTGATATAGAGTATTGGACATGAAATAGGGTTATTATTGCTGTTATAAAGATATAAAGTAGCATTGAAATGATCTACATTTTATTTCTGTCTGGACTGTTTTTACTCTCTCTTGCTGTCACAAATTCATTTCTGCTATGCACAGTGAAAGCTTCACATAAAAGAACCTGGAAGCAGTGGCTGTAGGCATGACAAAGGGAACCCATGGAGAATTTGCTGTCAGACAGTACTAGGTAAGGGAAAGTGGCATGAATGAGGAGTCAGGAGATTTAGGTTCTAGGCTTGGATCTGCCAATTACTTGCTGTGTGTATGTCCTTGGTCAAGTCTCTTCCTCTATTTCTCTAGGCCTCAGCTTAATTCTCTAGAAAATTAGGATATTGTTTACATAGTATTTAAAGATCCTTCCAGACCTTATGTTTGATGCTCTAAGAATTTTGAGATAAAATATCATAAAAGTGAATGAATGAAAAAAAGGTATTTATTTAGTACTTATTATGTGTCAAATACTGTGTGGCACCCTTGGGACATAAATACAAAAAAGTGAAGACAGCCCCTGCCCTCAAAAACTTACATTCTAATTACAGAACATATATAGGGAGCGGTGGCCAGTGATGGGAAATTTGTTGTGAGATCACAGGAACAGTGAGAGCAAATGCCTTGATTGACATGAGCTTCTAAGAAATGGTAGTCTTGAAATAATTATATTTCAAGGTATAATTATAGAGAAACATAAGAAAGTAAACATGAAAGAGCAATCATAAGGGATTCAATACAGTTAAACTGTTTACATTTCTATATGGGAAGATGATACATGTAGCTCCTAAGAATTTTATCATTATTACAGTAGTTAAAAGGGGTTTACATAGACAGA
This sequence comes from Phascolarctos cinereus, assembly GCF_003287225.1. Taxonomy (NCBI): domain Eukaryota; kingdom Metazoa; phylum Chordata; class Mammalia; order Diprotodontia; family Phascolarctidae; genus Phascolarctos; species Phascolarctos cinereus. Next base: position 38,972,989 of record NW_027555958.1, read on the forward strand.
GCCATGGATGTGAGTCAATTATGTTGGAATGATCTCCAAAATAAAGGAAAAGGTGAGAAAGAGAGATGCACTGAGAGGAGGAAAAGAAAGGTAGAATGGGGAAAATTTTCTCACATAAAATAGGTGTGCAAAGAAGAACTTTTACAATGGATGGGAAAATGAGGGGCTGGCAATACTTGATAAAGGTCTCATTTCTCAAATATATGCTGACTATAAAACTGAGTTAAATTTATAGAAATAGGTCAAAGGATATAAACACATATTTTTGAGAAGAAGAAATCAAAGCAACCTATAATCATATGAAAAAATGCTCTAAATCACTATTGATTAGAGAAATGCAAAATAAAACAACCCAGATACTATCTTTCACCTATCAAAAAGGAAAAATGCTGGAGGGAATGAGGGAAAAGTAGATACACTAATGAATTGGTGGTGGAGTAGTGAACTGTTCCAACCATTCTGGAGAACAATCTGAAACTATGTCAAAAGGGCTATAAAAGTGCATATCCTTTGATCTAGTAATATCACTAGTAGGTCTGTACCACAGGGAGATCGAAGAAAAAGGAAAAGGACAAATATGTACAAAAATATTTATATCAGCTCTTTTTATGGGGGCAAAGAATGAGAAATTGAGGGGATGTTCATCAATTGGGGACTGGCTGAATGAGTTGTGGCATGTGATTGTGATGGAGTATTAATGTGCTGTAAGAAATGATGGGGAGGGTATTCAGAAAAACACTGGGAAGACTTACATGAACTAATGCAAAGTCAAGTGAAAAGACCCAGGAGATCATTGTACAGTAATAGCAATGTTGTAATGATGATCAATAGTGAAAGACTTGGCTACTTTGATTAATACAGTGATTCAAGACAATTACAAAGGGTTCATGATGAAAACAATACTATCCACCTCCAGAGTGAGAGAGAGAGAGAGAGAGAGAGAGAGAGAGAGAGAGAGAGAGCTGATGAACTCTAAGTGCAAACTGAATTATAATATTCTCACTTTATTTTTCTTGTTTTTTTATTTGCAATATGGCTAATATGAAAATGTTTTACATAGTTTCACATTTATAATTGATATAATATTGATTATTGATAATTGATATAATATTAGTATAATATGTTTATTGCATCAATATAGTTGATATAATATTGATATAATGTCATATAATATTCTCAGTAGGGGGTGAGAGGGTGGGAGAGAGAGGGATAATTTGAAACTTAAAAACTTAAAAAGAAAATAATATTAAAAATAAAGATGTTTAAAAAGAAAAGTTAAAAAGACCCCAGCTAAAACTTTCCTCTTGTGAGAAGCCTTCTTCAATCAACTATTAATAGCTACTATATTACATATATCATGCATGCATATAATATTACATATATCATACATATATATCATATATACATACATTTATATATATATATGTATATGTAACAACAGCTATTGTATTACCTATATTATCTCATCTTGTCTCCACAACTGCCTTGTGGAACAATTATTATCTACAATTTGTGAAGAAGGAAATTAAGGCCCAAAGAATTTAAGTGATTTCTGAGTAACTAAACCACTGTGAGACACTAGATTTAGATGTGAATGTATGTTTCTCCTGATTCCAAATCCAGTACTCTTGCTGATTGTACCCAATCTTTCCCTGATTGACTACACACTAGCCACACTTGTACTACACACCTCCTCCGTATTTCTATTTGCACAGGACCCTGTCACCCAGGCCTCATTTGTGGGATACTTTGTCACTGTATTTACCATGTGGAAAGGCTGCTTCCCCAGTGAGACAGTAAGCTCCTCTAGATTGGGGCTTATGTTTCCCCTCTCTTTGGTATCGTCACAGTAGACTGTTACAGTGTTGAGCCCACAATCAGTACTCAATATGTGCTTGCTGTGTGGATTAATTTCTCACCATTCCTGTTTGGGTTGGATTTTATTTCTAAGCTTCAAATCTAAACCCTCCTCTTCCATAGATCTTGTTTATTGCCTCTGGTGCTTTCTCTGTATCAACTTATTGACCAGTGAAATTTATCAGGCTCTAGCCGATCATACTGAGTCATCTGGGCTCTTCCCTCATAGTAAACTCCGCTGATCCTTCTGTCATATGTCTGAGGACCTGGGTGGTGGGAGGCACTCCTTCTGAGCCCCAGATGTTTCTTTTCTTCAGCAGAAGGGAGACCAGTTGCAATCATTTGGAATGAATAATAAATATGTAACAAGTCCTTGTTGTGAGCCAGGCACTAGGGATGCCTATACAAGCAGTTAAGACAATTCCTTCCTTCCAGGAGTTTATATTCTAAAAGGGGAAGGCAGCACAAAGATTGAAAAACTTGGGGGGACGTTGAGTATACATGCCAGCAGCATGGTTTTTAAATGGCCAGGAAGTAATGTGGAAGCCTGTTTCCAAGGAAGGTAAAGCAGAAGCTCATTTATCAGAACCCTGGGTCCCAGGAGAAGAATCCTCCTGTTTGTAGCAGCAGGGGAATGAGGAAGATAAATAATAAGGAAGGCTGGAGTGCAGGCAGTATGGTTTGTTGATGACTTAGGAATTCTGCATAATATATGCCTTTGGGTTGGCCCTGAGCCTACCCTTACTCCTAGCTTTGCAAATAATAGAAAGCCGCTAAGTGTGAAAGTACCCTGTCCCCCAAACAGAAACCCATTATTTGACTGTCCTGAATAGCTTGGGCCAACACTCACCAAATCTATAATGGTGCACAGATTCAGATGCATCTTAATTGAGGTTTAATGATGTTCACTGTAATTTAACTCCAGGGTAAAGTGCTTTCAATTAACAAATGTAAACACAACATCTACTTATCCCATAAACTCTGCTAAATGTGCCAATTAAGGACTAGATCTTTTAGAAATGTTTGGAAGTAGTTGGGACTTATCATTGCACTGAATTCTGCCAAGATGTACCCAGCAAAAGTAATAAGCCCGGTCACTCACTCACTAAAAGATCTTTGATAATCAAGAGAATTGGTCCTAATTGGGTCACTACCTACTCCTCTCTCAGTATTTTGACCTGCTAGGGGATACATCCACAGCAAAACCTTCAATGCAGGAAAGACTCCATTAGGTCAAAGCCTTCCAGAACTTGATCTGGCAAGCCAATGAAGATAGAGTGCAGCGGAATGAAGAGTGGCCCAAGAGTCAGGACACTTGAGTTCAAATCCCATCTCTGCCTTTCACTACTCATGGGCAAATCATGAACTCTCTGGGCCTCTTTTTCCTCATTTGGAAAATGAGAGGGTCAAACTAGCTGGAGTCTAAGGTCTCTTATAACTCAAACTTTTTGATTCTTTGGTTAAGAGTTGGACCATACGGAGAAGATCACAGGAAAAAGTAATGAATTAATGGCACTTCCCACTTCAGAAGGGAGAAAAAATAGCTAGCTGAGTATGTTTTCTTTTTTGGGGGGCAGGGAAGAAGGTAGATGGAATGGAGGTAGAGGGTAAGGGTAGAACTGCTGACAGCTTAGGGATTTGGAAGTGGAGGTAGGAGAGAAACCTCTGGTAGTTAGTTGCCTGGACCAGAGGCAGTAGATTCCAGGCTCAACAACTAAGGGAGGGAATATTCACACAAGAGGTTCTGGCCAGCAGAGGAGCTGTTCATGTTGGAGGTGCTGTGAGGAGGTGAAAAGGCCAGTGGGAGACACAAGCCACTTAAATCTATCTCTTTCCTTTTACTTAGAGTCACAGAGAGAGTCTTTCCAATTAGAGTCCATGAGGGAGTAGAGCCATTAACAGAAGGCAATTCTTTCTTTCTGTGCAGGTCCTCCTGTGGAGCCCCCTTATTCCAATGGATATGTTCATCTAATCCTAGGATTCAAGAACTACTGTATGCCCCTTGAAGCTAAAAGGAGGCAGTTATTAGGCTGATATAAAGAAATGTTGCTTTACACAGTAAAAGGTAATTATATGGAACTTAAGACACTGAGAGGTGATGTGGAAAAAATAGAAATTCATTCAAATGCAGTTTACATTAATGAAAGCACAACAAGTATCTAGAATATTCATGGGAAAGTCTGGGATCAATACCCAGGGGAGGGTGGCCAGGATGCTTGGCAGTCTGGAAACCACGATACCCTGGGAGGAGTTGGTAGAGCCAAAGGATGGTAAGGATGAAGAAGAGGAGATTCCAATCTTTAAATATTTGAAGGGTCATTGTGTGGGAGAGGGATTGAGAACAATGAGAGAAAGTTGTATAAAGATTTCATTCAGTTCCTTCATAGGAGGAACTTAGGAAGTGTAGCAGTCTAAAGTCAAAGGAATAGCCTCATGAAGAAGTGAACTTCCTTACCATGAACAGTCTTTTTCTAAATTAAATTTTCTCTTTCATTGTCAAAATACAAATATTTCATCTTACAAAGAAGAACAAAAAGGCTGGACTATGAAATTACAAACTTCTGCATATGTTTATTTGAAGTAAATATTAAACGAGACTATAACAAAACTGGCCTGGTTCTGTCCTCTTCTGAATTCCTTAGTGACCTGTAAGCAGTAGATAGATAATGACTGATCACGGATGTTGTTGTTGGGGCTCAAGCTTCACAAAGGGTAGGACTAAATGGTCCCTTTGTTCTCTGTCAGATCTGGGGTTGTATGATCCTCTATGTGGCTTCAAAGCTGTGTGGGAACAGCCAAGGGCAGAGAGGTAGTAGTAGAAGTAATACCAATAAGAGCAGCAGCAGCAACAGCAATAACATTAGCACTTTAAGCTCTGCAGAGCATTTAACAAGTGTCATCTCATTTGATCCTCACAACAATCCTGGGAGGTAGGTGCTATTCTTGTCCTTATTTACAAGAAAGGAAATTGAGGCACAGACAGGCTAAGTGACTTGACCAGAATCACATAACTAGTAAGAATCTGAGGCCAAATTTGAGCTGAGTGGATTCCAAATCAGTCCCACATTCTACCCATTGAGCCATCTGGCTTCCCCAGTGGCTGACATATTGCCCTTACAAAAAGATGTTGTGCTGGACTGGTTCCTCATGGGAGAACAACTCAAAGTTGATGGTGTTTCATGCTCTCCTGGCCTCCTTTCTTAGCTTTGGCTCTTTTGCTCTTGGACTCAGTTCATATACAGATCCCCTGGATTTGGTGACTTTGGGAATTCCTGACTTTGACCTCAGTCTGACTTCCTATTTACTTGCTTCTGTCTTGGTTTGGGTTTTACTTTCACCATCCCTTTGGGTACAATTTCTCTTTAGTCCTTTTCATTCTTGCTTATCTCTAGAAATAAGATTATAGTATCATTGCTTTTTTATTTGTATGCCCAGTGCTTAGCATAAAGCTTGACATATTAAATACTTAATACACGCTTTTTCATCCATCCATCCATCCATCCATCCATCCAAGACAATTACCCCAAGGTCTCTTTGCTAGGAGATGATGAGATAACAAGATACAATAATAAAGAAGGCAAGCGTGATTATCATCCAAATAGGACATTGTGGGATCAGAAAGAAGAAAAGAAATCAGAGTTAGAGATTGACCTAACAATTCATTGTATGTGGATGGTATTCCCAGTAGTGAAAATTGTCATTTTAGTAAACAAGGTTTACAACATTGATAAAGCAAAGGACTAATTGATTTCCCCAAACCTTGAATTCCCAATTTAAGGAATTTATCAGGCTGGTGTGAATCAGAGGTCATATGGCAGTGCTAATGATAAAGTGAGATCCTGTAGTTTGATGATATCAGTCAAATATAGCAATGGAGAGGTGATTTCATTGACTTCAGAATTTCTTCTAACAATGGAGATATGAACCTATCCTTCCCTATCTCACATGACTTGTTCATGACCTCCCCTAATTTTGCTAAAGGGTAGTCTACACAAGCTGTAGAAGGCCTCCTTCTGTATCTCCTCATATTTCAAGCATATCTGTGAAACCCTCAGGCTGTCCTTGCCATTAGACTAGCCCATTCTTTTTTTCCTTCATATTTCCCTAATGACATTTTCTATTCATTTCCTTCAAAGTTCCCCATGGACTATACAAAATACCCCCCAAAATTTAGCGCAGTTTTATACTATTAAGTGATCAGCTTAATAAAAGCTATTTGTTTAGCTATTGAAGCTTAAAATTGCACTAAGACTTTGGGGAAAACCTATGTGTTGCAGCCTGTAACATGATATCTTGTATGTATATCTCCATTGTCTTCTGTGTGATACTAATTTTCCATTTTTCAGAGACTGTTGCATGATAATATTAGTGTAAAAAAAACTATGCATAGAGAGGAGAGGGGGTTAAATTCTAGGAGCTATAAATGTGGTGCCAGGAACATCCTGGAATAAGAGAAATCACTTGGGTTTTCAAAAGGGTGAGAGAATTCTAAAGTTATAAGTGTGCTGCAGAATGATGCAAAATTTCATGATTTTTTTTTAAAAAAACGGAAGGTTTTAACTCAAAAAATGGTGTTAGGGTTAGGTATCATCTTTTAGCCAAATCTGCTCTACTGGAGTTTCACTGTTAGGGAGGTCATTTAGTTTCTCTGAGCCTCAGTTTCTTTATCTGAAAAAATGGGGATAATAAAAAACAGCTTGTTGTGATGCCACTGACTTACTGTGTGATGTTTGGCAAGCCATTTAGGTCCTTTGGGCCCTACTTTTGTTTTCTATGAATGATAGAGATCACACCAAACTGCAGCATATCCAGTATGCAGCAGAACTTCCTCGGATTCTTTCAGCATTCCATGAGTACCAGTGAAGCACTGGAGCTGTCCTTCTGTTATCTCTAACTTGTACTATTGCAATCACCTATTGGTGAGTCTGCCTGCCTCAAGTCTCTCCTTACTCCAAATCCATCTTCCATTTAGCTGCTAAATGTTGTTGTTGTTTGTCCTTCATTCTTGAAGAGAACCAATGACATCAGGAAAGTGATGTCCTGACTTGCAAGTGAATTGGAATTAAGTGAGGCAGGGCTGTACAAAGTTACCAGCCTCACTCTCTCTTCTGGAGCCATCTGGGTCCACTGGTAAGATATAGATCAGGACAACTGGAAGTGGCCCCTGATGCAGTGGGAGACCTTGGTTTTTTAAGGTAAAGTCTTTCCCAGGTCTCAGTTTGTCTGAAGCAACAACTATTCAGTGATTAAGGCTTGGTAAGAAATGAAGCAAAGAAGGCTTCTTTTACCAAGTTAAAAAAAATCAATGTGACAAGGGAAGACCCTCAGGGTTTCTGGCCAGAACAGATACAATTGCTATTTACACTCATTCTGAGCCATCAGAACCTAAGCAATGACCAAGTAAGGCTTGGGCTGGGACCTGTTTTTGATTGATCAATGAAAGCCGGAATGATTTGGGTTTAAGGCCTGGGCCTTAAAAAAAAAATCTAGCCATAAACCAACCATAAATCTATCCATAAACCCCAAGATCTTGTGAGATTTCAGTGGTCAAAATTCATGTCTTTGGGCAGAGCACCGGCAGGAAGGGTGTGATTCCCTATGGAGACAGAGAGAAAGGAGAGAAGGAAGGAAGGAAGGAAGGAAGGAAGGAAGGAAGGAAGGAAGGAAGGAAGGAAGAAAAAAGAAAGAGGAAAAAGAAAGAAAGAAAAGAAGAAAGGAAGAAAGAAAGAAAGGAAGAAAGAAAGAAAGAAAGAAAGAAAGAAAGAAAGAAAGAAAGAAAGAAAGAAAGAAAGAAAGAAAGAAAGAAAAAAAGAAAGAAAGAGCATTGCCTAACTAGAACTGGCTAGTTGAGTCCCCAGTGGGACAGCTACTACTACTTACAGCGATTTTCCTAAAGTGCAAATCTGATCATGCAGTCCTCTACTCAATAAACTCCAGTAACTCCCTCTTGCCTCTAGGATCAAATAAGAAATTGTCTATTTGGCACTCAAAGACCTTCATAACCTAACCCCCTCCTACCTTTCTAATGTTCTTATACCTTACTTACCACCAAGTACTCTTCAATCTAGTGACACTGGCCTCCTTGATATTCCTCCAATTAGACACTTCATCTCCCAGCTCCAGGCATTTCCCCTGACCATCTCCCATGCTTGTAATGTTCTCCTTCCTCATCTCCACTTACTGCCTTTCCTCCATTCCTATAAATCCCAAATAAAATCCTATCTTCTATAAGAAGCCTTTCCCAACTTTTATTAAATCTATCATATTCCCTTTTATTTATGTCCTATTTATCCTAAATATAGCTTGTTTCTATGTAATTATTTGCATGTTGTCGCCCTCTACCCATTAGAATGTGAGCTCCTTAAGGGCAGGGACTATTTTTTGCCTCTTTGTGTTTTCTTACTGCTTAGCATAGTGACTGGCACATAGCAGGCACTAAATAAATGTTAATTTACTGACTGAATTACTAGTAAATGACTGGTGTTTTCCAGGGATCTCAAGCAAACCATCATTGGGAACATGCTGCAGCTTATGAATGTACGTCTGCCTATTACTCTTTGTTCTTTAACCAGAGGTTTTAACTTTTCTGAAATTATTGTGTTCTATGATATAAAGATATATAACATGAAGAAAAAAATAGGTATTTTTTAAAGTGGCCCTTTTTTGGGGGGGAGGGGGAGCAGCGATCAACTTGTGCTTGTTCAAAGTGCTGCGAAATTTCACAATGTGATCCAGGCTAATCTTCTCCTATTCAGTTCCATCTCCAGCTCATTTTGCATATTATGCATTTATGGAGGCAGCAAGGCCAGGTGCATTGAGTACTGGACTTGGAGTCGGGAAAACTGGGATTCTAATCCTGAATATGGCACTTACTGGCTATGTGATCCTGGGTAAGTCAGTTAACTCCCTAGGGAGAATTAGCATGGCTAATGGGGAAAGAATAGGCCTCAGGTCTGACAGGATCTGACTTTAAGTCCCATCGGTAACAGAGACCCTGGGCAAATCATTTAATCTTTAAGTGCTCTAGACAGCTCTCAGGGAAGATACAAACCCACCTACATTAGTAAGGAAGTAGCAATGAAATCACAAGTCTGTTCTCTATCCCTAAATCCCTAGGAGTTACCTATGAAATCCCAAACAGCTTGCATTCTACATTGGTGGAAGGCATACCCACACTGGGAAACCCTATATTCACTAAATCATGGATCCTTCACAATGACATTATCTAACTTTACATTATCTAAATATTACATATATATATCCACATTATGTAAATATAGGTATGTGTGTGCATTTGTGTGTGTATGTGTGTGCAAGTAGGAGAGTTCACTGGGCTTGATCCTTCCTCTGACATTTATTAATTGTGACCATGGGTAATTCCCTTCTGAGTCTGTTTTTCATTAATAAAATAGGGGGGAGACTAATGCAGTTCTTTCTAGCTTTAGTTCTGTGATTCAAAAAAATGTGTGTGTGTGTGTGTGTGTGTGTGTGTGTGTGCATGCATGTAGTGTAGCAGGTAGAGTGTTTGACTTGGTGTCAGGAATTCAATTAAAATCCAGCCTCAGACAGTTACTACCTTTGTGACCCTGGGCAAGTCACTTAACCCTGCTTGTCTTAGTTCCTCATCTGTAAAATGAACTGGAGAAGGAAATGGCAAACCACTCCAGGATCTTTGCCTTTGAGAAAACCCCAAACAGGGTAATGAAGAGTTGGACATGACTGAAAAATGATTAAACAACAACAACGTCTATGAATGAATGAATATATAAAGTAAAGAAATGAATGGAAAAGCAATATGCCTCCTTGCTTTGTGCTGTTTTTTGATGTGTATGTGAGGCAGAAACTTGTATAACTCCAAAACATATGTGGAAGAAGCTTTGATGGAATACAGCCTTTGAAGCTGCATTTCATTTTGATGGCCAAAAAAAATTTTAATCAACAAGCAATAGACAAAGAATGTTAAAATATTCTCTACACTACACAATTCAGTAGTATGAATCTAAAGATGTGATCTGCTAAGGAAAAGGACCTGTAAATGTTTGTCTGCTCCCTTCTGTTTTCTTCAAGACTATTCTCATTATGTTAAAAGGAAATTCTCAGGAAGATTTTACAGAGAAGAGAGATGATGGCTGCTGCCATCTTCTACATTTCCTTTCCCCAACTCCTTGTTCAAGAGCAATCTGTGATCTTTTCCATTCTTTTGTAATCAGCCAGTCTTTGAGATATTTTAGAAATCAATTTCCGAGTACCTCTAAAGCATTACACCTCCAACGTGGATTTCATTTGTAAATGTTGTAGAGATCCAGCTGCTTTTCCTTTACCTCCTTAAGTTCCACTGATGCTTTCTCACACTGTAAAATGGATACGGACATGAGGGACTTTTAAGTACAGAATTCCACCCTACTGTTGCTGCTGAGAATAGGTCACTACAGACTTGATGAGAGATCATTTCCATTCACATGTATTTGTTTCCTTACTTCCAATTACCTACACAAAAGCTCTCGGGATGATTTGGGTTAGCTGGGTTTCACATCACCTATTCTGCTGGCTTGTTTTCTTCTTAACTCCTTTCCCTCTTTTCCATCTATGATGTTTTGAAGGTAGGCCTAATCGTGAAACCCTTGTTGACTTTCACTACCATGTCTCTATAGTCTGCAAGGATATCAGGTATTTGCTGGTAGAGGGGGGTCCTTGACTCCTTTGGCCTTCTCACAGTGATAATTATTTCACATCAATTGACCTTAATGAAGAAGTGGTGGTAGCCAGAGTTAATGACTATATTTTATCGATTTCCTATTTTTAGGACTTGACAACTTGGTTAAACAGAGCAGGTTAAAGTTTCTGCAATCATGTGCAAGTCTTCTCATCTTCATCATTTCTTCTTATTTAGTATTCTTTTTTTTTTCTTAAGCCAGTGAACAATTTGCACAGAGATAGCTAATTCTGAAGTGGAGGCTCTTTATGTAAACTGTTATTGCCTATTAACATAGAACCAAACTGGGATGACTGGTGTTGGCCACAACCAGTACTTTTCATCTTTCATTTTGAAGAAAGATAAAAAAAGAAAGAAAAATGTCCAGGTATCAAATTTCTAAATAGTCTAAATGATCTGGCCGCTTTCATTTCTGGATCCTGATCTGTATTTCCCAGTGTTCTTCTCTGTACTTACCTTCACAATGAAGTCACTCAGTAGGAATTTCTATATTAACTTAATTTGGAGGCTCTTTCTCAGAGAACTTCTTTAATTCTTCATTTTCTGCTGCAGATGTTGGGACACAAACTGCAGATATTTTCATCACAATCTGTTTGCCTATGCCCATGAATGCTTCCAGGCAGGATAACAAGTATCCCATGAAATAATGTTTCTTTCTTTGCTTTGGAATGCACCATAAAATCAACTTGGCCAACTTCTTGATTGGTCTCTGAGAGAAGAATAGGTGAGTCGTCCTTCCATTTGGCTGCAAGGTAGTAATGTTTTCTGGGTTTATTTTTAACAACAATATTAATATGACACTGGTTCCTTTCTCGTCATAGTGTTTCAGCTCGCTGGATGTTGAACATAGATTATATATTGAAAGCTTCAGCAGTAAAAACAAACAAACAAACAATTTTTGTGGACAGTCTATGGAGGGTACATTTCTTAGCACTGTCTTCTTTGGAAAAAGGGGATCTGGATGTGAATATTGGCTCTGCCACATATTAGCTATATGACCGTGGGAGAGTTCTGTTGTGTCTCTGGGCCTTGGTGTTTTCTTATATAAAATGTAGGAATTGGACAAGGCCTCTGATGGCTCTTGGTCCTCTTCCTTCCAATGTGTTACCATCACTGAAGAAGTATAAGGGAACTATTTAGGACTGAGGGGCATTTTACATTTGTATGTTTCATGCATCACCATGGACAAAAAATTCACAGTCTAGTGATGGACAGCTCTCTATTGATTTAAGTTTCCTTATGCATAGTTTGGCCAGTCCTCAGACAGCAGACAGAGTCTGTCATTCATTGATACTAAATCATTATCACCATTATTACTATCAATAGCTAACATTTACATAGTCCCATTTTATCTTCATAACAATCCCTATTTTACAGATGGGAAATTGAGGCTGAGAAAGGTCAAATATCTTGCCCAGGGTCATAGTGCTAGTAAGTATCTGAGACATGATTTAAGCTCAGGTAAGTGGCTCAGTGGATAAAGCACCAGGTCTAGAGTCAGCAAGACTCATCTTCATGAGTTCAAATCTGGCCTCAGACATTTCATAGCTATGTGACCCTGGGCAAATCACTTAACTCTGCTTGCCTCAGTTCCTCATCTGTAAAATGAGCTGCAGAAGGAAATGACAAACCTCTCCAGTATCTTTGCCAAGAAAATCTCAAATGGGATCATGAAGCAAAGGCCACAACTGAACAACAACATAACTGCTTGAGTCTAGCTCTAGCATTCTATCAAATGCATTACTTAGTTGCCTCTCCAGCTTGGTAGAATCTTTCAGACCTTGGATTCCATTAGCATAGCCTTTAAGGACCCAGGGTCATATCCAATGAGGCATGGCATTCTGCAAATTTGTAAATGAAATAAATCATCTGACAACCCTCTGAAAACAAATCACCATGTAGATGTGGATTATTATGTCATTATCTTAACCCAATTATGATCATAGATTTGGAGCAAAAAAGGCTTTCAGAGTCCAATGAATCCAGCCCCTTCATTTTTACAGTTGAGGAAGATGAGGCACAGGGTGGTTTAGTGATTTACTCACAGTCACATAGTATCAGAAGCAGTACTTGAACCCAGGTCCTCAAGCACTAGAACTAATGCCCATTCCACTCTACCTTTGTTCAGCTCAGTACAAGGGAAAATTTCTTTTCATGATGAAGGTCTCAGATTTCATAAAGAGAAACAATGTATTACAGTGAAGTTTGATAAAGGTATATCTATTATGGTAAGTTAAGGACATCTTTAGAGACCCAGGACTGAGTGCAGCATGGTGGATAGAGGGATGGAACTGGAGTCAGGAAGAGGGGATTTTGAAAACTGCTCCAGAGGCTAATAAGTTGAAGCATCCTGGGCTACTGATGTCCTGTCTTGGGTTCCATCTCCTCATCTGTGAAATGAAGGAGCTGGATCAGATGACCACAAAGGTCCTTTCTGCTCTAAATCTATGTACTTATGATCTATGGTCCCTGAAATAAGTAATGGGTAAGGAGACAAGGAGAGACTGGCCAAAGAAAGCACACATGAGCTGCATACATTTTTATTAGTGGTCTGTTTTCCTATTATATGGTAGATGGTATTTCATAAGATCATAGACTTAGTGCTAGAAGAGACCTGAAAGGCCATTTAATACAACCTTGTCTTTTTACAGATAAGAAAAACAGAGTACTAGCAAAGTTGAGATTTGAGACTAGGTCTTTTGGTTACAGAGCTTTTTCCACTATAGTTTAATGCATCCTACATGCGAAGAAGAAGAAGAAGAAGAAGAAGAAGAAGAAGAAGAAGAAGAAGAAGAAGAAGAAGAAGAAGAAGAAGAAGAAGAAGAAGAAGAAGAAGGAGGAAGAGGAGGAGGAGGAGGAGGAGGAGGAGGAGGAGGAGGAGGAGGAGGAAATGATGATGATGATGTCAACTAGAGCAGCATTTAAATAGCATTTTAAGGTTTGAAAATCACTTTACATACATTTGATTATAATACCAACCCTGCATGGTAAGTACTAGTATTTCCCCATTTTACATTTGAGGGAACTGAGGCTTTGAAAAATTAAATAACATGACTGGCATCATATAGCTAATAAGTGTCTAAGGCAGCACTTGATTTTAAGTCTTTCTGACTTCAAGTCCAGTATGATCCACCATACCAACTAGCTGCCTAATATATCTCTTAGAATGTTGTAAGGACAAATGAGGAAATTCTGGTGGGGTGCTTAGAGATCTCTGGAAGGATTTTTAGGAGGGGAAAATCTTTCTCAATTCAATACTTCTTTATTTGGACTTTCCTAAGGCATCCTTAAGGCATCCAGAGCATTATAAGTTCCCCAACCTAAAGGACTTAATGCAAATGCTGTTGATTTCTATTGTTCTCATCTTGATAAACATTTTATCTGGAATTCAAAAAGCCGGAGATGACAAAGGAAAAGGGGGAAGCATGGTTCTGAACAAAAGGACCTAGAGGAGAAGAAACTATGTATCTCATTTGCCACAAATGCAGGCTTTTCATATACCCTCCCATCTACAGCCCCTTCCTTCTCCCAGTCACAGAACACAGACAATGGGGACAACAGCTGTTCAGCAAGGCCATCTGGGAGAAGCACAGATGAGAGTAGAGAGAAGGAAGCTGTCCACGTGAGGAGACTCTCTCAGGATGCTTAGGATTGGACTGAAGGAACCCAGCAAATGCTACTTGCAAATGAATGCCTGGTCAAGTTCACATGCCATTTTTATGGAGGGCATATTTCTCTACAAATGATTGATGTCTATAGACACAATCCAACCAGTCATGCAGTCAGTGTGAATCAGTCAGTTGTGACTCCCCAAACTATGGTATTTGTGGATTGATCACTGGCAGGGTTACATCAAGATTTGCAAGGTGAAGGGTTGAGATTATAGAGCATGGAAATCATTGTGAGCTGCTGCTTTTCTACTCTTATTAGGGGGAAGCTGATTGGGGAAGGAGCTGGGGAGCTAAAGCATCAGGACCCAGGGAGGAGACATAAGCAGAAGCCAAGTACAAACTCAATTGACTGTAACAGGATAGAGAGGAGAGAAGAAAGATTAGACAGAGTGACAGAGTGGATAGGAAAGCTGCTTCTAAGAAGCATGTATGACAACTAAGGGAAGCTGAAAGGTTTCAACACTAGCATATGGTTAATTTGTCATTGGGTAAGGTGTGACAATCCTCTACCTCCCTTTAATGGTGCATAGAAGCTATGCTCAAACTGATATCTTAGGAAAGCAAGGGAATGGGGCAAGCCTCATCTAACCCAGGAACACAACAACTTGAAGGAATTATCCATACATTAAAATGAGAAAATCAACCCCATATTTTGTTTTAATTAGTTATCTTACAGAGAGGCAGTGTGGCATAATGAATATAGATATAGATAGAGGAAGAAATAGGTAGATAGATAGATAGATAGATAGATAGATAGATAGATAGATAGGTAGGTAGATAGATAATGATGTCAGTAATTGCAGCATTTAAATAGCATTTTGAATTTGAAAATGACTTCACATATCATGTTTGAACCTTAAAACAACCCTGCATGGCAAGTACTATTATTTTCCCCTATTTTACAGTTGAGGAAACTAAGGCTGAGAGAGCTTAAGGAACTTGACTGGCATCATGTAACTAATAAGTATCTAAGGCAGCACTTGATCTCCCAAACAAGAATCTGGGGCCTTGAAACATCTTGTCTGCATATAGCAAAATACAAGATAAAAATTGAGACTCTGGCTCTCGCAAGGACTGGAAACACAAATATAGAAAAAAAAAAAAGATAAGCTGGAAGTATCTTTGCCCTAGTGTCAACTTAAGCCTTATTACAGTGGTAGCTTGATAGTGATAAAACAATAATGGCACCTTAGAGCTTTCAAAATATAGAGACTTATCATCAAATATATAGCTAACATTTATGTAGCACTTATTACGTGCCAGGCACTACGCTAAGCACTTGACAATCATTATTTTATTTGATTCTCACAAGCACTGTGGGAGATATGTGCTATTATTATCCCTATTTTACAGATGAGGAAACTGAAGCAAACAGAGGTTAAGTGACTTCCCCAGGGTCCCACAGCTAATAAGTGACTGAGATTTGAACTCCCAACTTCCTGACTCTATCCACTGCACCACCTAGCTTCCTCAGTGAAACCTATTAGAACCATGTGGGACAGAATGAAATGTGAATAATCTCAGTTGTCCTGCTTATTACTGGAGTTATCCTGAAGGTAGCTTTCCTAAACTTAACAGAAGATCAAACGACAGTCTAAGCTGTTATTCTCCTATGGAAAACAATTGCTTTATCCACCTGATTAATAAGAGTCCATCAAACATTAAATACAAAAGAATAATAGTCAGAAGGTGAGTGACCTGTCCCAATACTCTATCTTAACTCCACTGAATGTAAAATCAGAACAGTTGGAAATTGATATCCCCTCAAAACACTCTAGAGAGAAGAGTTGCATGAGTGTAATTAACCCCATTTCTGGAGATGAGGAAACTAAGGCAATCTGGTACAATAGAAAGCAGGCTAGTATTGAAATTGGCAAACCTGAGTTTGTAACCTAGTTCACTTAGTTACTGTGTGACACTAGACAAGTCACATAGCCTCTCTGTGCCTCAATTTACTCATCTACAGAATGTGAATAATAATAATGATGATGATGATATCTGTACTGTGTAATTTTTCAGGATTGCTATGACAAAAGATCTTTGCAAACCATAAAGACCTATGTAAGTATGAACTATTGCTATTAGCAAAGGTTACACAGCTATTAGCTGTAAAAACTGGGACCTGAATGCATGTCTTCTCACTTTGTGAGCAGTATTCTTTTCTCTATACCATGGTGCCTCTGCTACCTCAACAGAATCCATTTTCGATTTCCCCTTATTCTGTCTGAACCCTTGGAAACCAATCTCAGCTTGCTTCAATTCAACTAGACAAACCTTTCTTAAGAGTCTCTAACGTGCAGAGCACTGTGCTAGAAACTGGACAGAGATAAAAAGATGAATAAAACACAGTCCCTGCCTTCATTTAAAATTCTTCTACAAAGTGTTTACATGGAAACTGCTGCCTAACTATCTTCCCGCCTGATCTTTCCTGTGTTTCTATATCCTTTGGTTAGTGACCTTGGTCTGTTTGTTGGAATGTGTTTTCTGCCTGTGGCATTTATAGATGGTCCTCCCAGGGTAGCCGATTTACTGGCCACAAGTGTGGATTTGTATTGCATCTCATAATGCAACGCTCATCAAAGCTTCCTGGTCTTTCTCCACCTTCTAGCTTGGGAGCTATCCACAACCTGGTGCTGACCAGCTCAGACCAAACAACTGAGTTTCTGGGACTTGATCTTACTAAATTATTCTACTCTCTGTCCAATGGAGTTTTAAATAAAATCATCTTTACCCTCCCATGGAGGTGCAGGCCCAAGAATAGCTAATAAGTCCAATTTCCTCCTTATGGGGGATCATTCTGCAGAGGGAATAGGGACCAGAGAACTATAAGATTTAGAGTTAGAAGGAACCAAAAGGAATCTCAAAGACCATCTAGTCTAAACCCATCATATTATAGATAAGAAAAATGAGGCTTAAGTAAGGTAAATGACTCACTCAAGATCACACGAGTAACAAGTGGCAGACCTAATAATGAAACCCAAGTTTTCTCATTCTAAATCAAGTGCTTTAACACAATATTAAAATAGGCAAGAGTTTAAAAAATCTTAAAGTAGGAATGAATTCAGATTCAAGGATGGAAAATCCCACAATAGTATTCATAATAATTTTGATAGCTTTATTTTAAGCATGTGTTATTATAAGCATGTTATATCATGGCATAATAACTGACAATTATATAGCACTGTAAGGCTTGGAAAGCATTTTACAAACATTACCTCATTTGATCCCCACAACAACCCTGGGAGGTAATTCAAATATAATTAACCCCATTTTACAAGTGAGGAAACTTAGGCTTAAGAAGGTTAAGAGAATTGCCTATAATTACATAATCTTCAAGTGTCAAGTTTTCAATCAGTCAATAAACATTTATTGTTCCTGCTATGTTTCAGGCACTTTGCTAAGTGCTCAAGATAGAAAGAAAATCAAAAAGAGTCCCTGGGCTCATGGAGCCCACATTAAGATGAGGAGACAGCATACAAACAACAAAAGACATACAAGACATATATATATATATATATATATATATATATATATATATATATATATATATATACACACACACGCATACATATATATATATATACATATGTATATGTATATGTACACACACACACACATATATATACATATATACATATACATATACACACACACACATATACAGAGAGAGAGAGAGAGAGAGAGAGAGAGAGAGAGAGAGAGAGAGAGAGAGAGAGTAATTTCAAGGAGAACCTGGCAACACTTCTTGCAGAAAATTGGATTTAAGCTGAATTTTGAAGGAAGCTAAGAGCTAGACACAAGGAGAGAGAGTTTTCCAGGAATGGGGGACAGCCAATTGAAAAAGCAAAGAGTTGGGAGATGGAGGAAAGCAAGGAATCCAGTGTCATTGGAATATAGAACACATAAGACTGGAAAGGTAGGAGGGGATCAATTTGTGAAGGGCTTTAAGAACCAAAAGGAGGATTTTGTACTTGATTCTACAAATAATAATAATAAGGTGCCTACCTTATTGTGTTTGTGTATGGGGGCTGGGGTAGGAGATGTGGTCATATTTGTGCTTTAGGAAGACCACTTCGGTAGCCAAGTTGAGGATGGAATACATCAGGGAGAGACTTGAACAACACAACATGGTCTTTAAGCATTTTCCTTATCAGTCCTTACCAGGAATGCTAAAGCTCAGAATGAGCTGAAGTTGTTGAGGAAAAATGAGGCAGCAAAAAGGTGTGTTATCTATCTGTATTTGTATGGGTGAATGCACATGTATATTTGTATGTATATGCATGTAATGCACATATATGTATGTATACATATGTGTGTATACACACATATGTATGCAGATATTCTCAATGTCTCATTGCAACTTTCTGCTATTTAAAGCTCAAAACTGCACTAAGATTTTTGCAATATCATACATCTCTTTATACCTCGCCATTTATTGATAGCTATTAATAAATATCACTAGCTATAGAATTCAATAGACATCTCTATCTCTCTCAACAGATAATTCTATTGATACCAATTGTTGTGGTTTAGTTGTTTTCCGTCATGTCCAATTCTTTGTGACTCCATTTGGAGTCTTCTTGGCAAAGATATTGTACTGGTTTGCCATTTCCTTCTCCAGCTCATTTTACAGATGAAGAAACTGAGGCAAAGAAGGTGAAGTGACTTTTTCAGAGTGATACAGCTAGTAAGTATCTGAAGCTGGGTTTGAACTCAGGTCTTCCTGACACCAGGCCTGTCACTCTATCCACTGTGTCACCTCACTGCCCTATTGCTACCAATAGATAGATATTAAAGAATATGAACAGAAAATTGCTCAGTGTGGATGGGGCAATAACAGATGATAGAAAATACAGAATTGCTCAAGCATTCTTTTGCTTCTCTTTTCTCTGTAAAGGAAAAAAATCTCTAGATTAGAATGAAGAGGGGAAAAAATGGCTAATAAGGAAAGGAAACTAAGAGAAGTAGGGAGATAATAAGAGGATCCACAGCCATCATTAATGAGCTGAAGTCAACAGGCCCAGATGAACTGCTTCCCAGGTCACTGAAAGAACTGGCAGCATGACTTCAGAGACAGTGATCTTTGAAATGGAGAGTGGGGGGAGGATCCACAGGACTAGGGCAAAGGCAAACACTGCCCATTCCTTTGGGTGGAGGCATTAGAACATATTATTAAAGGGATGGTTAATGAACATCTGGAAAAGAAAGGACTGATTATGATCAGGTCAAATCACATTTGACTGGGTAACCAGTTTGGGAGATCAGGTGAATGCTCTGGATATAATTTGCCTAGATTGTGGGAAAGCATTTGATAATGACTCTCTTGCTGCTTTTGATGATGATGATGATGATGATGATGATGATGATGATGAGAGAGAGAGAGAGAGAGAGAGAGAGAGAGAGAGAGAGAGTTGTGCACCAGATGATAGTACAGTTAGGTGTATTCATAACAAACAAAATAGCTAAATCCAAAGAATGGTTATTAATGGCTTTCTGTCAGCTTGAAAAGAGGTCTGTATTAGAGTGACCCAAAAATCTATCCTTGGTCTTGTGCTTTCAACATTTTTTACCAATGATGTAGATCAAAGCAGAAATGGATCACTTACCAAATTTGCTGATGACATGGAGTTAGGAAAGACAGCAAACTTATTTGATAACAGTCAGGCTCCAGAAAGATTTTGACAGGGTAGAATGGTAAGCCAAATATAAAAAGAGGAAATCTAGTAGGAACAAATGTAAAACCTTACATTTGACTGCAAAAAATCATCTTCAAGAGTCCAAGACGTGGAAGGCATGTCTAGGCCTCAGTTCATCTGTGTTTTATGGGGCTGAAATGTCCATATAAATCAATAGTGTGACACTGCAGTCCAAAATGTATAGATAGTGACAGAAGTGGGGCATTTAGGACTCATGACTGAGTGACATTTGGGGACAACACATAAGCATCAGGAGATGAGAGGAGTGAAGGATGTGTCCCCCATTTCCTGGTAAAGACTGAACTTAAGAAGCTCCACTTGCCCAGGAAATTTATTCCTCATAGCTTCTGGTCAGAGTTTCATAGGCCTAAAAAAGTACTCGGATAAATCCAGGTTTCTTCTTTCTTACTCTAAATCCAAGAAGGCCACAGAGGTAGGGCTGGGGAATAATACACCATTCTTTCTTTAGGGTCCCACAGGAAAGAATTCATTGGTCTGGCAGATCCTAGTCATTCCTTGTGTCCTAGTCATTCCAGTGCCCCATATAAGGGGTCAGGATCTCATGGCAGAACTCATTCTTCAACAGCAGCTTCCTAGTGATTGGTCAACATACCTGAGGTTTTTCTTCAGGATATGGCTCCTATTCTTCTGGGTTTGTTGTTAATCCCCCTAGACAGCTTTTTGGTGCTCTAGTGACTCTTGGTCTTTTCATGACCATGGCCTATGGATGCTCCTATAGGTCAGCGAGTGAGTGTCCTCTGTGATCTCTGAAGTCCACACTTTTTGTTTATCTTTTATTTTAAATTTAACAATGATCAACAAATAAAAATATTTCAATACATAAAAAGAAGAGGATTTATAAGAAACTCCAAGCTTCTATTATGCACAATAGTTTTTTAAAAGAGGTGTGTGTGTGCGCGTGTGTGTACATACACACATATACACACACATATATATATACACATATATATGTATATATATGTATATATACACACACACAGTCAGACAGACACACACACACACACACACACACACACACACACACACACATATATATATATTAGGTAACTTGGGGTTTACTGGCTAGATTTCTTTCTCAAAGACCAAGTTTTAAGTCCAAATCACTCTGGATCTGATGCACCACTTAATGGCTATTTCTTGGACTCTCCTGGCTCAGAGTGAATGTAAATAGTAACTCTTTCTCTTTTGGCCAGCAACCCTGAGGGTTTTCACCTCCCAGTTTGATTGCTTTTTTAACAAAGGGGCCAACCCTTGACTCACTTCTTAAAGAGGCCTGAATGGGTGTTGCCTCACTCAAAATAAGAACTTAAAAAGACCTTAGCTTAAAAGGACCAAGGTTTCTCACTGCACCCTAGGTCATCTCCAGTCATCCTGATTGATATCTGGCCACTGGACCCAAATGGCTCTGGAAGAGAAAGTGAGGTTGAGGACTTTGCACAGCCCTTCCTCACTCAAATCAATGTCAATTGCATGTCATGTCATCATCTCTCATGGTCCTCTTTGAGAATGAAGGACAAACCACAAACCACAACCACCACACAACAAACGTATAGCAGAGAGTGGCAAGAAGAAAGAAAGAAAGAAAGAAAGAAAGAAAGAAAGAAAGAAAGAAAGAAAGAAAGAAAGAAAGAAAGAAAGAAAGAAAGAAGGAAGGAAGGAAGGAAGGAAGGAAGGAAGGAAGGAAGGAAGGAAGGAAGGAAGGAAGGAAGGAAGGAAGGAAGGAAGGAAAGAAAGAAAGAAAGAAAGAAAGAGAGAGAGAGAAAGAAAGAAAGAAAGAAAGGAAGGAAGAAAGAAAGAAAGGAAGAAAGAAAGAAAGAAAGGAAGGAAGAGAAAGAGAGAGAGAGAGAGAAAGAAAGAGAGAGAGAAAGAAAGAAAGAGAGAGAGAAAGAAAGAAAGAAAGAAAGAAAGAGAGAGAGAAAGGAAGGAAGGAAGGAAGGAAGGAAGAAAAAAGAAAGAAGGAAAGGAAGAAAGAGAGAAAGAGAGAGAGAGAGAAAGAGAGAGAAAAAGAAAGAAAGAAAATTACATACTCATTTTGTGCCAGATAGTGTGCTAAGTTCTGGGAATACAAATACAAAGAAGCAAGGAGTCAATATTCTAATGGCAGAAGGCAATCCACTTGACAATGCATTTGAAAGGGATGGGGAACTCATTCCTTGTGATGGTGAAGAGAGTTCATGGGAGTGCTGTGGAGTCCTGGGACCTGGAAAGATAAGTAAAAAGCTAACCACTCCATGACAGGAACCCAAGAGCAGAATCCAAGGTTCTGATGACATGGACAACATGATGAACTGAAAACCAAAGACATAGTGTGGAGACACTCAGAAAATGACATGGAGGCCTAGGCTTTGGCAAGATAAATCTAGAGCTACCTCATCAGAGCTGGAGGATCTAAATGGTAACTCCTATGTCTCCAGGATCCATCTCTCCTATCCTCCTAAACCACTCCTCTCCTCACAGAATCCTAGGATCATAGACTTATAGCTAGAAGTGACCTTAGGGGCCATCCAAACCAACTGCATCTTTTTGACAAATGAGGAAACTGAGGCCCAGTGAGAGGAAATGACTTGGTTATAATCACTCAACTATGCTAAATATCATAGATAGGTGTTAGAATCTGATTTTTTCCTTATTTCCAGGTTCAATGTTCTATTGATTCCATCCGAACAGGCTTATTTGATTTAATGTTGAATTCAGGAGTGCTGACCTCTCTCCAAATGATGACCTAAAATATTTGGCCACAAAGGGGAATAAAACTAGGAAAGTCAGAAAAGGAAAGGGGAGGAATTAAAAGGTATTTTTATTTCTTTCTTTAGAAAGTTTCCATCTCTGGCTTCTACGTGGGCAAAGAAGCCCACACATGATGCCTGCTAATCTAACATTTTATAAACACACACGTACCTATTATACATACACACACACACACACACACACACACACATACAGAGATAGAGAGAGATAGAGACAGAGAGACAGAGAAAGACAGAGGCAGAGACAGAGACAGAGAACACTCTGCAGAGGTGAATTGCCTCAGGACATTACAGAGTGGCAGAAAGTATAACATTAGCACTTCAGCCATAGTCCCTCTTGCCTACTCCTTGCTGCCCTCTGAGACATCCTGGGAGATCAATCCCAGCCTTAAGAGGGCAAAGAGGGAGTTTGGGATGTTTGTGAAATCTTTTCAGTAGAGTTTGCAGGAATCTGATGATTGTCAGACCAAACTGTGCTTAGAAAGCAGGTCTGGATAGGAAACTCCTCAGATTCATAGTTACCTAAGCTGGGACTTAAGTTACCTTTAAACTCTTTGCACCCATAGATATGGTCCCAGTTTAATCAATAAGCCCAACAAGTGTGTGACAAGCATTGTGAGGCCCTGGGGATACAAAAAGAGGCAAAAGTGTCCTTGAGGACAAGAGCTATTCATTTCAATGGCCAAGACAATGTGTCTTGTACCCAACTAGATACATACAAGTTATACACAAAGTAGATGAAGAAGTCTGAACAGGGAAGGCATTAACAGCATAGGGGACTGGGAAAGGCCTCTTTACAGAAGGTGGGATTTGAAATGAGCCTTGAAGGGAGCCAGGGAAACTAAGGCAAAAATAAGGGGGCAGAGCATTCCATGCATGGGGAACAGCCAATGCAGAAGTGTGGAGATAGGAGATGGAATGTGATGTTCAAGGAATATTAGGCTACTGTAATTGCATCATAAAGTGCATGAAGAGGAGTAAGGTATAAGATGGCTGAAAATGTAGGAAGTGTGCAAGTCATGAAGAGTATTAAATGCCAATTAGAGAATTTTATATTTGATTCTTAAGGTAATAAGGAGCTACTGGAGCTCATTGAGCAGAGGTATGACATGGTCAGAGTTATATTTTAGGGAAAATCACCTTGGCAGATGAGTGAAAGATGGATTAGAGTGAGGAGAGATTTAAGGCACCTGTTTCTACTCTAAATGTTCATGTGTACTATGTGTGCCCGACCTGTGGTGATAGAGCCTTCTAAGCTTGTATTGGTCTGATCAGCCACAGTTGGATACGCTGTACTTTGACCCCAACATAGTGATGTCATTTTGGTCCTCTTCCAGAATGAAGAAAACAACCAACCAGTGCAATAGTATAGGTGTGAGGTGACGAAGGTCTAAGCTGGAGGTCATGGTTATATCAGAGAAGTGGAGGAGATGTCCATGAGAGATGTTGCAAAAGTAAAAATGACAACATTTGATAATGAATTAGATATGGTGAGTAAGTAAGAATGAGGAATGAAGGATGACACCAAGGTTGCAAGCCTCCAGGAGTGGAAGGATATTGTAGGAATAGAGAAGTTTGGAAAGGAGGCAGGCTTGGGGAGAAAAATAATGAGCTCTGTTTTGTACATGTTGAGTTTGAGATGCCTCTAGAACATCCAGTTCAAGATGTCTCTAAGCAGAAACCAGAGGTGATAAAGAGATCTGGGAATCATCTGCATAAAAATGGTAATTGAGTCCAGTGGAGTTGATAAGATCATTAAGGGAGCTAGAGAAAAGAGAGAGAGAGAGAGAGAGAGAGAGAGAGAGAGAGAGAGAGAGAGAGAGAGAGAGAAACAGAGAGAGAGAGAAGAAAAGGGGCCCAGGAGAGAACCTGGGAGGTGTGCTGGAGCCAGCTCATACTGGCTTATAAGAACTAATTGTTACATTTTCAGTGTGATCATTCATACCTCAGAAATTCCAATTGCTACAAATCAGGGGTTCATTTATTGTTTTGTGATTGTTTTGACTTACAAAAGCAATTGACAAAATGGTAATAATGAAGGTTAAACTTTAAAAGTGCATCATTTTCAGAAAGCTGGTTGTTTTAAACATTTATCGTTATATCCCTGGAGGATACCCATGGTTAGTGTTCATAGCTTGAAGAAAGGAAACAAAGAAGGCACAGTTGGGGAGATGGAAGAAGAACCAGCGGAAACCAGCATCACAAAAACCTAGAGAAGAGGGAGTTCCCAGAAGGAGAAGGTGAGATACTACAGAGAAGTCAACAAAGATCAGGATTGAGAAAAGGCCATTCAACTTGACCAATAAGAGATCATTACTTTAAGAATATCTTGGATTTGGCTTGAGTTTAATGATTCAGATTTGACAGTCTCATGGCATTAACTTGGTATGTGTTTTTTTTTTTAAGTCTTACTGTAGTAAAATCTAGAGGGAAAAGATGTTAAAAACATCTAATCACCAGCTGTGGTCCAAATTTGCATAGATATCAGCAGAGGAGAGGAACACCACCTATCTTTCTGCTTCTGTCTAGAAATGAAGGTGCTGCTGTGCTAGGGGGATCAGAGGAATTTAGTTTGTCCATACTACCTAATCTAACATTCTCATTTTATGGAGGAAGATCTGAGGACCCAGAGCATTTGAGGAATTTCTCAAAGGTCATATGCATAGTAGTCAATTGGGGTTTTTTTTTAAAAATAAATAATATTTACTAAGTACCTTCTATGTGCCTGGGTCTAAAAAAAAAAGAGGCAAAAGACAGTCCCTGACCTCCAGGAGTTTACAGTCTAAGAGAGGAGGATGTATAGAGCAGAGTCTGGATTTGAACTCAGATGTTCTGCTTCTGGATTCTGTGCCCTCTTCATTGTACCATAAGCATGTAACTAGGGATTTGGGAGAAAAGTCAGGTGAGGGGCAAGGTAGATGAATAGATTTAGAGGGCTAGGCAAGAATTTCTGGCTTAAAGGCAGGGCACCCAAGGGAGGCTAAAGTCCAGAGATCCAAGAGAAAATGGAAGACAATGGCTTCAAGAGCTATAGGGTAACCGAGTTGAAAAACATTAATTGGGAGGAGTGGTAATGAAATTGAAGTCATTTGACCTGCTTCAAATTCTGGCTTTACCACACACTAGATCAAGTCAGTTGCCCTCTCTAGGCTTCTGTTTCTTCATCTATAAAGTGAATGGGGTTGGAATAAAAGATTAATAAGGTCCCTTTCACTTCCAGGTTCTATGGTCCAGTTCCAAGATCCCAATCTTTTCTATTAATCTTTACTGTGCAGATTCCGAAAAGTTATTACCTCCTCCAGGAAGCCTCTCCTGATCACTCTCATCCTCACCAGTTGTTAATGTCCTTCCCACTCTTGAAATAACTTTGTATGTACTTTCTTGTGATTGTGTGGCATACTCCAGGTAGAACATAATCTCTTTGAGAGCAGCAGCTATTTCATTGTTGTCCTTGTATCACTTGTATCTATCACAACACATAGAGATAAAGATTAGATCTATGATTTATTGGCGTATGGAATTGCTAAGAGAAGGAACTTCCTCCACCACTGAAGATCTGTATCTTTACCATAACTCACACCTTTTATAGAGCTGCCTAAAACACTGAGAAGTTAAGTGATTTGCCCAGGGTCACACAGCCAGTAAGTGACAAAGGTCATTTGAATCCAGGTCTTTTTAGCTTCAAGTTTCCTTCTATATCCACTACACCAGGACCTCTTAGACTTTTTCTACTAGTAACCCCTTTTTGGTTTCAGCAACATTCCTTGGTGGGGCATGGCCTGAGAGCATGTGCAATGCAAAGTGCATTTTTGGTTGTTTCAGAAACCTTTTACTGTTGTCAAATTTTTCACGACCCTATATGGAGTTGTGACCCACAGTTTAAGAAGCACTGCAGGACACCACAGCTGCCTGTCCCTTGTACCTAGTTAGTGCATAATAATGTTCTTAAAATTGAATTGAGGCCCAGGAAGCATCCCTTCTTCATATCTGAATATGAAAGCCAGAAAATGAAGACAACAACAAATTATTATACAGTATTTTGGGGTTTAAAAAGCACTTCCCTTATATCCACCTTGTAAAGGAGGTAGCATAATTATCACACCTCTTTTACAAATGAAGAAAGCAGGGAGAAGAAAGATGAATAGGCTTGTCCAAGGGGCCACACCTAGTAAATATCAGAGCCACAATTTACAATTGCCTCTAAAGCCAACAGTCATATCATCATCCCTTATTGTTTCTCATGTGCCTGACAGGTCATTACAAATGTCTATTAGATCTAAAAGTACTTTGAAAAATATGAAACACTTGTGAAATGTAAGCTATTTATTTATAATTGTTATTATCATCATTGGACTTATTATTTTAGTAGGTTCTTTTCCCTAACCCCTTAGCATTGGGGCATAAGGCTGCTGATTGCCTACCATACCTCTCCCAGTATGTAAGCCAAGTCAAGACCACAAGCATTTATTCTGTACCAGGTGCTTAGTAAATGCTTGTTGTCTTGACTTCACTTATATACGGCATAATGTATTTTTCAGACGACTGAAAAAACAACTGAACAATGTTCCAAGCCCTGTGTTAAGTGCTGGGGATACAAAGAAAGGCAAAAGATGGTCTTTGGTCTCAAGGAGCTCACAGTCTAACAGGGAAGACAACATGAAACATACAATTTTGAGATGCAGGAAACCATTAAGGCAGGTTTTAACAGTGCCAACAGCCACACTCTAAATTCAGGGACTCATATTTTGCTCCAAACTCCTTCAGCAGATCTTCGCAAGAAATCTGCAGTTTCCAGAGTTCAGAGCCTGCACTCTGACTCTAAAGCCTGTTGTTAGACTTTCTGGCCAAACCTTGCAGGCTTTTCTCAAGAATGTTGAAATCAAAATGGAGTGAAGAGAACTTTAACCAGCTGCCAACAGCCAGCCACCAGCATACTGGGTGAGCCTGGGCCAGCATTCTGTATTCATCAGGGAATGTGTGTGGCTGCCTCCTGTCTCCAGGTCCTAGAATGCAGATTGAATGCTGACTGTTTTAATAAGGGAAGCAGAAAATCTTTCTCATCCTTCCAGGAAAGCATTAAAGCTCTTTGCCAGAACCATTTATACCCCTTCTAACCTTCCAAATGATGCTAAGCAATGGGAGCCAGGGGGAAGAAAGGATTCCTTCTTATCTTCCTGCATTCCTACAGCCTGCTCATCTGAGATGACAGAGATGAGGACAGCTCAGAATATCTATAATTGTTGAGGATGTCAGGGTCCCAAATGGCTGATTCCCCTGCTCTCTGCTGTGCATTTTTTTTTAAATAGTGACTCAATGACCCCCTTTTCTTATGTTCCTTCCTTTTTTTGCCCTCATTTTGGGAACCCTATTGACAACACTTGTCTCCCTCATATAAGATTTTTTTTTTTGAAACAACAAAACCCCACCTCAAACCTTTCTATAAAATACACAATCGAGCAAAACAGCACACACTGGCTTAGTCTGAAAATATATCTCATTCTGCACCTACTTTGAATTCATCATCTCACTGTCAGGAGGTAGGTAGCAAGGCCTTACTGGTCCTCTGGAGTCATGGGTAGTCATTGCATTTATAAAAGTTGTTAAGTCTTTCTTAGTTGTGTTACTTTGTTTTCATTTTTTTATTAATTTATTTTGAATTCTCAATAATCACTTCCTTAAACTTTTGAGTTTTAATTTTTTCTCTCCCCCTCCCTCCTCACCTCCCTCCTCAAAATGGTGCACAGTCTGATATAGGCTATACATATACATTCCTATTAACCATATTTTTTGCGTTAGTAATGTTGTAAGTAAGAATTAGAATCAATAGGAGGAACCACCAGAAAGAGGAAACAAAACACAACAGAAGAAAAAAAATAGGAAATAGTATGCTTCGATCTGCATTCAAACTCCATAGTTCTTTCTTTGGATGTGGATAGCATTTTCCATCATAAGGCCTTTGGAGATGTCTTAGATCCTTGTATTGCTGAGGAAGGTCAAGTTTATCAAATGTGACTGCTATTGTGTACAACGTTCTCCTGTTTCTGCTCACTTCATTCAGCATCAGACCATTCAAGTCTTTTCAGGTTTTTCTGAAGTCTGCCTGTTCATCATTTCTTATATCATAACAGTATTCTATTACATTCATATACCACAACTTGTTCAGTCATTCCCCAATTGATGGGTGTCTTCTCAATTTCCAATTCTTTGCCACCATAAAAAGAGCTGCTATAAATTTTTGTACATGTGGGTCCTCTTCCCACTTGTATGATGTCTCTGGGATATAGCCCTTGAAGTGCTGTTGTTGGGTCAAAGAGTATGCACATTTTTATAGTCCTTTGGGCATACTTCCAAAATGCTCTCCAAAACGGTTGGATCATTTCACAACTCCACCAACAATGCTTTAGTGTTCCAATTTTCCCACATCTTCTCCAACATTTATCATTTTCCTGTTTTGTCATGTTGGCCAATCTGATAGGTATGATGTGGTACCTCAGAGTTGTTTTGATTTGTATTTCCCTAATCAATAGTTGTGTTACTTTTTACAATGCTGTGTTTTTTCTTTGTTATATATTTTTTCCCCCTTTTGTTGTATTTTTCCCCCTGACTTCAGCTCACCAATCTCTGCATTAGTCATACAAGTCCTTCCAGGCTGTCTGAAATTGTCCCTTTCATTCTTTACCCTAACACAATAATATTCCATTAGACTAATAATTCATAATTGTTCAGCCATTTCCCCAATTAGTAGACACTTTGGTTACCCTGTTTTCCATTAAAGAATCTCAGATTGTTGGATCCTAGATAATAATCTACTGGTAAAAATCCAGCTTAGGCTCTGCACAGCATCAGACCAGCTGGCTTACACCATCATACTTCCTCTGGATTTTCTTGAATGATGACTTGAGACTACACTTCCCAGTAGCCCCTCAGGTTCCCAGCAACACTTAGGAGATACTTCACCTTTCCAGGAACACCAAGATAACCTAGCTTTTAATCATGCTTATTAGAGATGCTGGTTGTGGGACTCTCTACAAGTCATCCAACCTCTTGGTTAAGCCAATCTATGATGCCGAGAGAGTGGTAGGACCACGTGCTCAAGTGATACCACCTTTATTGTTGTATCTGATCTATCTAGTCCTTCTTTTCTTGTAGATTAGATGTATTGCATCTGAAAGACAAAAGTTAAGGGCATTGGGTAGATAAGGGTAGTCTTATTGCTTATATATCTGATTCAGGGATCTAGAACACCACTGGATGTTCAGTTGAGCAACACTAGGTAACTCTATAAGACAACAAGTTGAGAAAAGGTAACAACCATTTGGTAGAGTTTTCTCAGTCAATTCTCCATAACAGTGAAATTACAGATTCTATGCCAGAAATGTTATTACTACTGTTAGCTAGAAAAAGCTGTTGTTGATATTTGCATCACTGAAAGTACTAGTGATCCTGTCTTGAGAGGACTCTGGAAATACTGCTCATGGGCCTGCAAGAAATCCTATTCTCTTCAGGATGTATGAAGTAAGACTATGGAGCTAATGCCCATAACCTTTGTCCTTCAGATGAAACTTATATAATCCATAAGAAAAGAAAGATTAGCTAGATCACCTACAGGGGTAGAGGTGATATCCTCTGAGCATGTGGTCCTGCCAATCTCTTGGCATAAACAATCCATAGTAATTATAACACCATGAAACCATGACAAATGGCAGCCAAATCCACAGACCCAATAACCAGAAACAGGTGGGAGCCATCTGCTTGTTCTTGTAGTACCTGCTTGTAGGTGAAAGTGTAGGAGGTTGCTCAGCTCTATCCTCCTAAGGGACGGAGCCATCCAACTGGTGGTCTTACCTTCATGACTCTCAAAAGTGATTGCTTGTGCAGTTCATGCTTAGGGACAGCTGGATGTTTTTCAGAGTTGTCAGGGAGGGCACACTAACCCTGATGTTATTTTTCTACAGCATACAGTGTCAGCAGACAAGGTGCTGACAGTAAGGAGCCATGAGACAAGGGAAGAGATTTGTATTTGCTCATTCCCACCATTAGCCCCAAGATCACCAGTGGCCATTTTCTTTAGGAAACACCAAGACCAACTCATTTGTAGCTACTAGTGCATTGACTTTTGGGCTCAGATTCCATTAACCAAAATGTAGTTGTAATAGATTAGATGATATCCACATGCCTTGACCAACAGAAGCAGGTTTCCCCCAAAGCAAATCTTCAAAGTGACATGTTATCCTTGGCTGTCACTGATGGGATGATAGGTTTTTAAAAATGAAAGGAATATTGGAATAATCTGATCTTATTCATTCATTTTATAGTTAAGGAAATATAAGTTTATAGAAGTGAAATGACTTGCCCAAGGCGACAGAGGTCATAAGTAGCATAAGTATGATTTGAACCCATGCCCTTTGAATATAAATCCAAGTCTCTTTCAACTATAGTATGCGGCTCACTTATTCTTCCTTGCACTTCATTAGAGTCACTTGAGATCAAGATCTGGAATCACAGAAATCAAAGAATTCTACAATTGGAATGACATCAGGAACCACTTAGTCCAACTCAAACATGAAGAGGAATCCCAAGGGTGATATTCTCAAAGAGTACTCCACCTAGACTCCTTGTAAAGGCCTTCAATGAGGGAAAACCCACCATCTGCAGAAGTGGCCCATTCTGGTTTTGGATTAGTCTAAAGTTTAGGAAGATTCTCTTCTTCACATCAAGCCTAAATTTGCCTGGTGTAATCTCCATCTATTGTGTTTTTAACATTGTCCTTTGGGGCCAAGCAGAAGGTTAACCCCAATTCCCCATGACAACCTTCTAGATAGTTTCAACCTAGGTATCTCCAGTTTCATCAACTATCCCTCATATGAATGAATAAATGAAATGAAAGGCATTTGTGTTTTTGGTTTTTTATATAAATTTATTTATTTGTAGTTTTCAACCTTCATTTCCACAAGTTTTTGAGTTCCAAATTTTCAACCTGTCTTACCCTCCCCCCACCCCAAGATGGCATGCATTCTGAATATCCCTTCCCCTAGTCTGTCCTCATTTCTTTCTCTCCCCTGTTCTCTTATCCCCTTCCCCTTCTATTTTCCTGTAGGGCAGGATAGACTTCTGTACCCCATTTCCTATATTTCTTATTTCTCGATAGCATGTGAAAACTTTTTTTGAAACATATGTTTTTAAAACTTTAGGTTTCAAATTTTCTCTCTTTCTCCCTCCCCACCCACCCTCACTGAAAAGGCAAGCAACTCAATATAGATTGTACATGTGCAGTTATACAAAACACTTCCATAGCAGACATGTTGTGAAACACTAACTTTATTTCCCTTAATCCTATTCTGCCCTCCCATTTATTCTATTCTTTCTTTTGACCCTGTTCCTCCTCAGAAGTATTTACTTCTGATTAAACCCTTTTCCAATCTGCCCTTCTCTCTATCATCCCCCTGCTCTGTTGTCCCCTTCTCTCCCTATTTTCTTGTAGGGTGAGACAAACTTCCATACCCAATTGAATGTGTATGTTATTCCCTCCTTATGCCAAATCCTATGAGAATAAGATTTACTCATTCCCTCTCACCTTCCCCTGCTTCCCTTCCACTGTAAGAGACTTTTCTTTTCTGTTTTTTTCTTTGTGAGATAATTTACCCCATTCTACCTCTCCCTTTCTTCTTCTCCGAGTTTAATCCTCCCTCATCCCTTAATTTTATTCTTCAGATATGACCCCTTAATCTTCAACTCACCCTGTGCCATCTATCTATCTATCTATCTATCTATCTATCTATCTATCTATCTATCTATCTACATACATACATATAATTTTTTTCCTCCAACTACCCTAATACTGACAAAGGTCTCATGAGTTATAAATATCATCTTTCCAAACAGTAATGTAAACAGTTCATTCTTAATAAGTCTCTTATGATTTCTCTTTCCTGTTTACCTCTTCATGTTCCACTGGAGTCCTGTATTTGAAGGTCAAATTTTCTATTCAGCTCTGGTCTTTTCATCAGGAATTCTTGAAAGTCCTCTATTTCACTGAATAACCATTTTTTCCCCTGAAGGATTATACTCAGTTTTGCTGGGTGGGTGATTCTTGGTTGTAATTCTATCTCCTTTGCTCTCTGGAATATTATATTCCATGCCCTGCGGTCCTTTAATGTAGAACCTGCTAAATCTTGTGTTATCCTGATTGTGTTTCCACAGTACTTGAATTGTTTCCTTCTGGCAGCTTGTAATATTTTCTCCTTGACCTGGGAACTCTGGAATTTGGCTATATGAAAGGCATTTGTTCAGTGTGTATGTGTGTTAACACTTTGCTAAATACTAGGATACCAATAGAAAATAAGCTAATCTCTGTTCTCAAAGAGTTCATGTTTTAATGAGAGAGACAATACATGCCATGGACTCAAGGCCCACCACCATTCTGGTGGTACCCAGTACTGAACATAATACTACCAATGTGGTACAACTAGGGCCAAGTGTGGTGAGACTATTTCTTGGAATCTATATCTCACTGAACAAACCTACAAAGATCTGTTGAGAGGGCTCATACCTTAAGCTGACATACATACACCAACACTTTGATGATTAATATTAACTTAACAGGAGTTAGTTGACATACAGTTGAGTACTAAGTAGGCTTAGCCAAACACTAAAACAGGGGAAAGTTACCTGGGCAAATGAGGGGAGAACCAATAGGAGAATGAAGAGACCCATAAAGAGAGGTTGGGAGGGGTTCAAAGATAAATTTTACCCATGAGTGATGCTCCTCAGGAAAAAGGAACATGTATGAAGAAAATGGCACCCATGGAAAAAAAAAAGACTAAAGAACTGAATTTCTTTGGGGAAGAGGAGGTAGAATGACAACAGCCCTATAATTGACTTAAAAAACTCCTCATCTCTAAACTGAGGCTGGATGAGTTTATCTCTGAGATCCATTCAATTCAAGGGCAGCTAGGTGGCATAGTAGATAGAGTAACTGGCCTGGAATCAGAAAGATTCATTTCCCTGAGTTCAAATCTAGCCTCAGACACTTACTAGCTGGTGATCCTGAGCAAATCACTTAACCCTGTTTGTCTCAGTTTCCCCATCTGTAAAATGGGCTGGAAAAGGAAATGGCAAACCACTCTAGTACCTCTACCAAGAAAATTTCAAATGGAGTCATGAAGAGTAGGACACAACAGAAACAGCTGAACAACCACCATTCAGTTTATTTTAACAAACTTATCCTAAGTTCCTACAAGGTGGAAAACTTGAAATATCATTTCCAGGCACAGGGAATGAGCTGAGAGAATGCACAGAGGGCAAAGGGAGAAAGTGTTGAGATCAGAAAAAAGTGAACAGTCCAGTTTATTTACAAGATCGATGATGTAAATTAAGGGGGGCAGTATGAGCAGAGGAAAGGCCACAATGGTATCAAATATTGATGGTGGCCTTCAATTTCAAGTTGCAAAGTCTGTGTTTTGTCCTAGAAGCAACAGGGATGCATTTAAGGTCCACTACAGCTCTAACATTTAACAATTCTACAAGATGCATGGACATCAGAAGAAAAACAAGATGTCTGTTCTTGGCTGACACTACAACTAGGAAGATTGAAGTCAGACATTAAGAAGAGCTTCTCTAGGAGCTGAAGAAGAAGCAAAAGTGTTTCCAAGGAAGGTTGAGTCATTTCTGTGACAAATAAAAAAAAAGCCTTAAAATCGACCTCAGATTATTTCTCACCATCTTTCTGACTATAAGTGGGTTGGACCAAATAAGGATCCTTTCTTGTCTGGTGTTTCCTTGAATTATCTGACCTAGCTGGCTTAGCAAATGCCCAGTCAATTTAGGAGGACAGATGTTTTTTCCTTAGAGCTTAATGTCGGGGCACTAACAGCAGCTATCCTTTGATTAGCAAAGGAAGAAGGATCTGCTCAAAGAAAAAGGAATGAGCTCTCTTCTCTTCTCTCCTCCATCCCTCTCCTTTTTCTCCTTTCTATCTCTGCCTATCTCTTTCTTTGCCTCTGTCTCTCTGTCTTTGTCTTTATCTGTCTCTATCTGTGTCTCTGTTTTTTTCTATCTCTCTCTCTGCTTTACATTTTTTTCTCTTTCTGTGTGTCTATTTCTACCTTTGTCTCTGTGTCTTTCTGTCTCTACTTGTCTTTCTCTCTTTTTGCCTCTTTCTCTGTCTTTCTCTATATCTCTTTGTCTCTTTTTTGTGTGTTTGTCTCTGTCTTTCTCTCTCTTCATCCTCATGACAATGGAGTCTGACAAGAGTGTTTCAGTAACCTTGGTGACCTGTGTCTGTGCCCACAGGATGCATTCAGCAAAGCTGCCAGCAGAAAGAAAAATCATTCACATTCAGAAGCAGCTGCAGTGTTAGGGGCAACAAGGGTGTGTGTGTGTGTGTGTGTGTGTATACGTGTGTGTGTTCATGTGCGCGCCCGTGTAGAGAAAGAGACAGAGAGAGAGAGAGAGAGAGAGAGAGAGAGAGAGAGAGAGAGAGAGAAAGAGAGAGAGAGAGAGAGAGAGAGAGAGAGAGAGAAGAGAGAGAGAGAGAGAGAGAGAGAGAGGAGGCAGGGAGAGGAAGAAGGAAGGGAAAGAGAGGGAGGTGGAGAGAAAGAGGGAGAAAGAGCATGTATAGGCTGCTACTCCCACTTTCTAATCCCTGACCCAGAAGCGTGAGGTTTGGAGAGCCCCCTAAAACACTGTGGAGCCATATGAACCACAGCCAGAGCAAGAATGACCCAGCACCAGGGACTCCAGGACCTTTGTCAGACCCCAGGGCCAATTCCCATTTGTCACCTGGCTCGTTGTGGAAATCTCCTCCTGAGGTCATTCTTCTAGGGCTGCCTTTGTCAGCTTTGTGCTGGTTAGACTGAGTGAGGATGTGTGCTGTCTCAGCAGAACAGAGTGCATGGCAGATTCCAAGAGGTTACCCAAGAGCAGCCCTTATTGAGCAGAAAGTGACATCAGGGCTTTGACCCATAAACCCTGAGGGGCAAGGAGCTGCAGGCTTTGGCACACCCCTGCTTGGCAAGGAAAACATAAAACTGGGATAGAAAGAGAGATGCACAGGTCAGCAGAGAGTCAGGCAGAAGGAAGAACTGATGGTATTTCCCAGGCCTGTTCTCCAGGGATTGAAACGATAAGTGCCCTTCTTCTAATCTTGGAAGACAGATCACTTTCCTCCCAGCAATCCTGTGGGTAGGTATTACTGTCATCCTGACTCTGGTCATTTTCTTCAGAGCCCTCCAGCAAGCTTTATACTTGGGACCATATATTATGCCCTGGAGATTTTAACCCTTTAGTCTAGAACTTTGTCCCTGAGGTCCCCTTGTCCTGAATGGTAACTGTTTCACCTTGCCCACTCTTTAGGCAACCACATTGCACTTCACTCCTCATTTCCTGACATCTTCTCCACAGCCTCTGATCCCTTCCAGTTCTGAAATTATGATCAAATTGATTCTACCTTTGTTGCCAGAAAGCATGTGTCAATCTATTCCCCTATGGCTCCACTCGCTGTCTTGGAAACTTTCCAGTCCAAGATACCTGCCCCTCTTCACCACTCTCCTATGTGTTATTTTCTCCTACAGGAATATAAGTTTCTTGAGGGCAGAAATGGACTATCTTTGCATCCCCAGGATTTAGTGATTAGTACTTAGTAAGCACTTAATCATTGCTCATCTATTTATCTATTGCCCTCTTTCCTGGATGGAAAAAAAAAACCTAAAGCTCAAAGATGTCAAGTGACTTTCAAGGGCATGTAACTATTGTAAATATCAAAGTCAAGATGTGAACCCAGGTCTCTCCTGACTCCATATGCATTGCTCTTTCCATTACACCATACTACTTCTCCCTATAATACAGGTTCTTAACTTGGGGTCCATAGATTCATGGATAGATGGCACAGGATCTGTGAATTTAGATGGGAAAAATATCTTTATTTCTCCAACTTTTAACACATTTAGTTTTCCTTTCAATTA